>NW_021938949.1:6398015-6404000 GCF_001715985.3 Manacus vitellinus
TGAAGGATGCCCACTGCATAGCAAGACCCCTCCCTGCATTACAAAAGCCCCCATGAATTGCAGGATCCCCCCACATTGCAAGACCTTCACTGCATAACAAGATCCCTCCGTGCCTTTCAGGAGCCTCCTTGAATTGCAGGACACCCCTTCCAACGCAAGTCCCCACTGCATGGCAAGACCCCTCCAGGAACAGCGAGAGCCCCCTTGAATTGCAAGACCTCCCCACTGTATAACAAGACCTGTCCTTGCATAGAAAGATCTCCCTTGAACTGCAGGACCTCCCCACATTGCAAGACCCCCTATGCACTGCAGAATCCCCCCCCTGTTATGAGACCACCCCTTGCACTGCAAGACACCGCCTTGAACTGCAAATATCCCTCTGATTGCCCAACCCCATCCTTCTCCAAGACACTGCTGGACCCCCTGCACCCCTCTGTCCCTCCTGGGCTGTTGGCCATGACACAGGGCTGTGGGACAGATGTGGAGAAGGGTGACAGATGCCGTGGCCTCCTGCCATCTCTGAGCCATCCCAGCACCCTGTGCCAGGCACCAGTGAGGCTGGAGCATCCAGGCCCTGTGGAACTGAATTCCCACAGCAAATCTGTGAGAAAGACAGGGACGCTCCTGCACAAGGGGGTATTTTGAGGCCATTTCTCAGGGGGCAGGTGGGCAGTGTTGCCATGCATGCAAGGACATGGCACGTACAGCAGCACTGACCCCAAGATGGAAGGGTCCATCCTGGAGAGAGCCACTTGTGCTGCCCAGGGGTGCTGCCTGCTGCTCCTTGGGGACAGGGACACTTCTCATGTCTACAATGTGGACACAAACACCAATAAGTAGGAGCAGGGCTGCTGTGGCCGATTTGAAGTTGGCTCAAGCACAGCCCCACGCTTGCAGGGGGGACTGGCTGGGGGGAATGTGCAGAACCAGAAAATTGGAGAAAGAGGGATGATGGGAGGCACAGATGGGATGGTATTCAGCTGGATCAGGGAGCTGAACTGCCTGTCCCAGCTGAAGCAGGACAAGAGAAGAGCCGAGCGTGGGTGTGGGTGGGAGGGTGCAACAGTGTGTGCTCAGGGCTGGCACAAAGAATTCCCCCGGGCTCTTCCAACCCAGGCAGGATGGCATCCTGTCCCCACCTCCCGAGGCCCTTCAGGCTCCACTGGTTCTGCACTGGCCCTACTGGTTACAGACACTGCTCCACCCCCAGGCAGCACCACATCCACCCGCCCCTGCCCGGGGGTCCCTGGCACGACCGCTCCAGGGCAAACCTGCCAGGTTGGGATGGCATTTGTTTTCCTGGATGCCTCAGCCAGACCTGCTCTGTGCTCATCCTTGCTGCCCAGCCCTGCAAATCCAGACAGACCATTTCCAACTGGAGCCAACCCCACAGACTCTTGTCTGGGTTAGAAACAGGTCCCCCTGCCAGCTCCACTGAGGCAGATCCATGTTTGTCCCACAACCCCTGTTTTCTGCTCTGGCTCAAAGCCCCCCTGCATTAGGACCTGGCCATGAGGCCGAGCAGCTGCCCAGGCCCACAGCTGCTGGGCTCTGCCTTCCACAGCCGCCGCAGGCAGATGGTGGCGAGGCCGGGAAAGAAACAGCTTTTCTCCTCAACAAAAAAAAAGTATCAATTATGCAGGGGAAAAAACCCCATCCTGTATTCATCCAGCAGTGTAGCATGGGTGGGTGACACTGGTGGATGGTGGCACTGGTGGATGGTGGCACTGCCTGGCTCAGTAGATCCTGCCCCTCCAGAGAAAGCAGCCAGCCTGCACCCACCCTGCCTACACCCACCCTGCCTGCACCCTCTGCTCCAGGGGAGGTGGGGGAGCCCCAAACACTGTCTGAGACCTCCCCACACTGTGGTAGCAAAGGGTGACCAGAGCCCCCCTGACTTGGGGGTGCAGCAGCCAAAGCCTGTCTCTTGAGTGCATCCGTGCTTGCCGGTGTGATGGAGCGGTAGGAAAGGCATTGGTTTCCCTCTATATATTGCATTTCCTGTCATCTTTACAAGCTGCCGTGACTAAACTCTTCTGAGGTCACCCCCCACAGCCTTCCCACTGCTGCTCCTGCAGGAGACCCAATCCCTGGCACACGGCATCCATGACAAGGGCTTTCCGGAGCGTGGCCCTGTCCCCTCGGAGGGGTGCGTGACTCACCCGCTGGGACTTCAAACAGATCACGGCTCCAAAAGGGAAAAGCCAAGAGAAAAGGAGCCCCGGTCATGGAGTGACCCCTGTCTTGCCTGCCTCAGGCACGGAAACGCCCTCGGATTTTCATGCTTGCCTGGACACTTTTTGTGGCAGCCCAACTTCATTTGCAAGCAGTCCTGGGGTTTTCAGTCAAGCTCATGAAATTGGGATGGAAGGCAGAGCTGGGCACTGCAGGGAGGGTGGGATGCAGGGCACGCTGTGTCAGGGGGTGCCCAAAGCCAGTGCCACTGGGTCACCCCTCAGAGCACGGCTCTCCTCTGGCTTCAAGGCACATCTCAGCCACCAGCCTGGCCTGAGCCCTCCTTGCCCATGGAGCAATTTTGGGGGCTCACTGCAAAGGGGCTGCTGGCAGGTTTTCACCCCCAGCCATCTGCTTCCCCCAGGACCCCCACATGCTGCAAATCCCATCTCGGTGTCCATGGCACATGTGGACAGATGTCCCAGGGGTGTCCATGTCCCCCATGGTGTCTGTGAGATGACCCAGGCTGATCTGGGAAGGCCCCCCCAGTGCAGATACCCCCTCACCCCACAGAGGGGCTCGGCAGAGATTGGGGGTGCATTGCTCATGGCCAACATCTCTCCAGCCACCCCCATCCCTGCGTGGGACAGGGCTTGGTGACAACAGGAGCCCTTGTGCAGGATGAGGTCACCTTGTGCAGCCATCCAGCTGTCCTACAGTGGGATAAAGGGCTTTGCCAAAACAGCCCAGTGACTGGGGACCACCGGATCAGGGCTGGGAACAAGCCCCAGGTACAGACCCAACACCCCAGCTGGAGGCTGCTTCTCCCCAGGTCCCTGATATGTCCCTTGCTGCTGTTGGGGGCCATGGGGACACCCTGGGGTGCCTGGCTGCCCTGGCCTCACTGCCATATGCCACAGGCAGCTCAGCAGAGGTTCTCCGAGGGCTCTCCCGACAGTTGGCAGGCGCCCCGGCCTCATTAAAATTGTATTAGGCTGTATTTAAAAAGAAGCAGCAGCACCAGGGAAAACAAAGAGCGGCCCTAAGAGAGGGGCTCAGAGAGTCAGATCGCGCTCCGGGGGTGTTTTCCCGTGGGATGCTGCCCCAAGGAGGTTTGCTGAGCCCCACGGCCCAGGAAGCGAGGGAGAGTGGGGGAGTATCATCGGGGCTCAGCCATGTTCCCATGTCTCGTGGCCATCATGAGTGGACGTGGCACTTGCTCAGCTCTATTAGCTGGATTTATCCCGTTAGCCTGCTTTAATTGCATCCAAAGCACACGGATGGCAACCCTTGAAGCGCCTTGTTTCAAGCAGTTTGGGTGCTGGGCACAGGCAAATGAAGGAAGGAAGTGGATGAGAGCACACATACGGTCCGTGTTGGGACTTTGTCCCTCTTTTCCTGCCCCAGCTTGTTTTCTGGTGTTTTCTGGCGTGGTTTTTACATTATCAGAAGCTAAAGCGAAAACCTGCCCCTTCCTCTGTCTCCCCCAAGGACTCTGTGGAGGTGGGACAGAGGCTGGAGCCTGGTTCATCCAGCAGAAGAAGGAATTTTATTAGGAAAGCTTAAAAGACCTTTTGTGTAGCAATGATTAACCTCTGCAGCAGGGACAATGCTCTTTGTCCTGGACCCAGCGCCCTGCCTGGTCCCCTGGGGGCTCTCATGGGACATGAGGCTCCTGTAACCCCATGGAAGTGTCCAGGAGCAGGACACAAGAGACACAGGGCATTTTTCAGGACAAAATACCAGGCGGCAGGGGATGTTTTCCAGCCTTTCAAAAGAAGATTAAAAAAACAAAAAAAAATAAACAAAAAAGCAAACAAACCAGGAAAAAAATTAAAATCAGGACGTGTCCATCCTTTGCCGCCCGTTTTGCCAGTGGAGGGTGTGAGGGCCCTGGGGACTTTTGCAGCCAGGAAGACTCCAGTGCCAGCCCCATCACAGGTCCCCGCTTTTAACTCCCCGCCGCAGCGCGGAGTCAGCACCGAGGAGTTTGCAGGGAAGAAGAAAGTGTGTTATCAGCATCTGCCCACGCAGCTCCAAAATAACCCGGCCCAGGCAGCGCCGGGCGGAGCAGGTGACTCAGCGTGCGACAGCGGCTCCTTTCTGCTCCGATTTCCTCGCTCGGTCATGCCCAGATCCATGTTTCCCACTGCAGTCCGTGCACTGTGTCCGATGCCACTCCTGCTCATGGCCTCATCCAGGGCGGCCAAAGGGTTTGGTGGGCAGAGGAAGGAAGGGCAGGGAGGATCAGAGCATGGCTGCTCTCTCCGGACCCACAGCATCCCAAAGCTGATCCGAGAGTGGCTGGGATGGTGATCCCCATCGCCAGTGTGACACCGCCGTGACCCAACACAACCCAGTGGCTCCATCCTCACCTTGGGATAGAGCACAGTGCATCCCAGAGAGAACATAGGAGGGATGGAGAAGCCTCAGAGCAGCTGGAAATGAGTCAGAGAGCAGCAGTGGAGAGGTTGGGAACAGAGGACAAGCACGATGAGATGAAGCCACCAAGGACGGGGGACGAGGAGGAGGTGACAGCTCACGGTTTTGTGTTTGCCATCTCCCCATTTTCTCGCTGCAGGATTTGGTGTGGACATGGACACCCTTTGCAGGATGCTGCTGCAGGGAACTGGTGCCAAGACCCCCCGTCCCCTCAGGGGCTGCACCCATGGGTGCACAATTCCCCTCTGGTGGGGTGAGGGAGCTCAGGCTCAACCTGGAGAGAAACCAAGGCCAAGCCCCAGCAGGACCAAGGGATTCCCCAGACACCCCCAGAGCAGGGGGGGAATCTCTTCAAGGATGAGGTAGTGGTAATAGAAACAGTAATAGGAGCCAGCTGGGATGCCCCAGGGGATCCCTATAAAGGGCTGAGAGGGGCAGGGGGCCTTTCATAGCCTGTGGCTTGGAGAGGAGGTGAGCGAGGGTATTTGATTTCTTGGTGGAGGTATTTGGGCATCCAGGCACGGGATACAGGGCAGCAGCAGAGCAGAGCGTGCACCCTCACCTGCAGGGGGGACATGGCATTTTGGCCCAGGGAAGGGGGTGGAAGCCGTGGTTTTGAGGCTGGGGGAGGGGTGTCAAACTTCCCTGCCCAGCCCTGGCCCCACCAGCTGTGCCTTCCTGGGCCCGGAGATCCCCTTCCAGATGGATAACTCCATTGTTGATGGTGAAAAGAGGCCATTAGTCAGGATTAGGAATGGGGCCTTTGGGGATTAGCCCAGCACCTTCCACCAGCCCTCCCCACTTCTCTCGGGTGCTGGACAGGCCTATCTCTACCTCCTTGGGGCTCTGTAACCCCACCTTTTTTTTTTTTGGATGCAGAAGGGAATTGAACTATAGGGCTGAGAAATGTGGGAGATGGTGGAAAGAGGTGAACTGGGTCCCCTAGTGACTCAATATCCCTTCAGTGTCTGGGTTTCCTGTGCATCCTTGTAGGGAGGCTGGAGGGAGTTTTCACATGGGGAAACTGAGGCACGGAGTGTCCAGCTGTTTTCACCATTTGGCATCTGGAAAACCGCAACTGGGATTAAAGTTGAGTCTGTTCTTCCTGTGGCATCTGCAAGGAGGGGTGGTTGGGGTGGGGAACACCCAAAACCTGGAGCCCCTAGTTGAGTTGAGTGTGACTGGCCCTGTGCTCTGCAAAGAGGGGCCAGATCTGACCTCTGGCTCAGCAGACCCAGGGCCTGCTGGTGTGAAACCAGTGGCAATGAGAGCTGGGGGGCTTTCACCTACCCTGTTCCAGAGCTCCGTTTGCTCCCTATTGCTGGCAGACCAGTTTTGTCCATGGGCAAATGGCTGCAGGGAGGGATG
>NW_021938949.1:6404675-6405827 GCF_001715985.3 Manacus vitellinus
TGTGCAATGTGCACCTTGGTGTGTGCCATCCCACGTGCAGGGTGCACTTTGTGTGCACTCCCATGCCCAGTGTGCAATGTGCATGTTGGTGTGTGCACTCCCTCGTGCACGCAATTCCTTGTGTGACCTGCATGTTGCTGTCTGCACTTCCACATGCAGCGTGCTCCCTGGTACATGTGATCCCACGTGCAGTGTGTGTGATCCCCTCTGAATCGTGCATGTGTGCAATCCCACGTGCCATGTGCATGTTGCTGTGTGCAATCGCACGCGTCGTTCATGCAATTCCTTGTGCAACACGCACGTTGCTGTGTGTAGTTCCATGTGCATGGTCCTGCATGCAGCATGCATGCATGATCCCATGTGCAGCATGCATCTTAGTGTGCATGATCCCATGTGCAGAGTGTTTTGGCATGCATGATCCTGTGTGCAGCATGCATGATCCCATGTGCAGAGTGCATCTTGGCATGTACATGATCCCACATGTAGCGTGCACCTTAGTGTGCATGATCCCATGTGCAGAGTGTTTTGGCATGCATGATCCTGTGTGCAGCATGCATGATCCCATGTGCAGAGTGCATCTTGGCATGTACATGGTCCCACATGTAGCGTGCACCTTAGTGTGCATGATCCTATGTGCACTGTGCATCTTGGCATGCATGATCCCATGTGCAGCATGCATCTTAGTGTGCATGATCCCATGTGCAGAGTGTTTTGGCATGCATGATCCTGTGTGCAGCATGCATGATCCCATGTGCAGAGTGCATCTTGGCATGTACATGATCCCACATGTAGCGTGCACCTTAGTGTGCATGATCCTATGTGCACTGTGCATCTTGGCATGCACGATCCCATGTGCAGTGTCCACGTGGAGAGTGTGTTTTGGTGTGTACGATCCCATGTGCAGCATGCATGATCCCGTGTGCACCGAGCCCCTTAGCATGCACGATCCCACGTGCAGCATGGATGATCCCATGTGCGCTGTGCCTCTTGGTGTGCACGATCCCACGTGCAGAGCGTGTTTTGGTGTGCGTGATCCCACGTGCACTTGTGCATCCTGGCATGTACGATCCTGCGTGCAGCAGGCATGATCCCAGGTGCAAAGTGCCTCTTGGCATGTGTGATCCCCTGTGCCCCTCGGTGTGCACGATCCCA
>NW_021938949.1:6407105-6408528 GCF_001715985.3 Manacus vitellinus
TGCTGGTCCCCTCCTGGGATGCCGCGTCTCTCCGGGAGCAGGTCGCTTCCTCTTGGGCGTCGCTTGTGAACACAAACCAGGGCTCTGTGTGACCGCGGGTGCTGCAGGGTGGGAGTGGGCATCACAGCACAGAGGGCTGGGTGTCCCGGTGCCACCAGTCCCTGCCAGTGAAGCCACGGGCTCAGTGCCGCTCACTGCAGACTCCAACTTGTCCGCTCGGGCTGGTTCGTCTTGCGCTGTGATTTCACAAAGCAATGGTGTAACCGCTCACTCTGTCACAGCCTCATCCACAGCCTGGTACCCAGTGCAGGGACAAGAGAGGCTGTGGGTCCCCCAGGCCCCCACCCCACATGATGCTCTCAGCATCATCCCCACTGCTGCTCCCTGTGGCTTGGGGGGCACCTGGCCCCCACACAGACCTCATCACCTTTCACCAAAGCGTGTGGGGAAACTGCACTAGGAAAGTACAAAGTACCCCAAAGCAGCCCTGGCCATCCCTCAGGGCTCCCTTGACCCCTGGGACACTGCACACCTCATGGCCCTGCATGTGCCTTTGGTGCTGCGAGATGTCACCAATGCTCTGAGACGTCACCAGAACACTTCCAGTTTTTTATTGCTGGGGTGAATCATTTACTGGGGCAGCCAGGCTGTCTGCAAAACACTCATGATAGCTGATGCCAGCTAAGCATGACCTCCCCAGGAGTATTTTGAGGTGTTTGCCCCATCCTGCAGTGGGGGATTCCACCACTCTGATTCCCTTCCTTGGCTGAGGGAAGGCTCCAAACCCCACAGGACTGCTGTGTCCCCATGGTGAGGTGAGAGGGATGTGTGGGTGATACAGCCACCCAGACCAACACCCAGGCTGTCTCCTGGGGCAACGGGAGAAAATGCCACTTCCTCACACCCTGGGGCATTTACTTCCCGTTAGCAACTCCCAGGTGAATGTGACACACGTGGACAATCCTGCAGGGATGAGGTGAGCCGTGGTAGTGCAGGGTGCTGGTCACTTCTCTCAAGCTTGTTAAAGTACCCCAGGACAGAGCAGGTGATCGGCTCTGCTTCCTCCGTGGGGAAATCAAGGCAGAGCCAGGGCTGGAGGAGGTGGCATGCAGGGAACTCAGATGCCCCGTGTCCCACTCTGAGCCAGATCTGGGGCCACCCTTGGAGCCATCCTGCCACCAGGATGGGATCAGCATCCAGTCCCTGTGTTCCGAAGGGGCCAGAGGTCCCTTATATTAATGATGTGCTCCATGACACCTGTCCTGCTGGCAGCGAACAGGTGTCACCCACTGAACTCCAGGTGCTTCAAGGTGCTCCCAGGTACGTTCACACTTCCGTGTCTGTGGACAAAAATCTTGGCACAAAGTGATATTTTGGCACCTGACAAACAACGGTGCCGCTGCACCAGGTGCCAAACTTTTTG
>NW_021938949.1:6409248-6420326 GCF_001715985.3 Manacus vitellinus
TGCAGGGTTGAGGGCATTATCTGCTCAGGAACACACTGCTGCAAGGTGACAGCATTGCAGGGACACATTGCTGCAAAGGGACACTCCTTGGGGGGTGGGGGCATAGCTCTGCACCCCAGGGCTGCTCTGTGGTGCTGAGATGGAAACGGGGCAGTCCAGCATTGGAAACTCCCCAGCTGGTGAGAAATGCAGAGAAAGAGAAACAAAAATAGCACCTTTCCAGTGACCATGGTGGGGTGGTTTGTGGAGTCAGAGCTGGGCTTTGGCCTGGCTCTCTCAGCACCTGGGGCCACCACCCCACAGCCCCCAGCCCGTGTCAGGGACTGGGACTGGGCTCCTCAGCTGTGTCCTGCATTCTTGGCATTATTCTCCTTTTTTCTCCTCCTCCTCCACCCGGGGGACGGCTCTCAAATGTCTCCATTTATGGACAGGAGGTTAGGTCAAGTGGGAGGGTGAGGGGACGCCTGGGTCCCTGGGGAGGGACGAGGGTCCCACTGCGGGATGGGGGCTGTGGCCACTCCTGGAGGTCACAGCAGTGATGATGTGAAGAAAGTTGAGGGTCACCTGGGCATTGCCCCAGGGATCATGATGCCCAGTGCCAGTGGGACCCCCACACAGGGTGGTGGTTGGGGTCATCCCATCCCCCCAGGATGCTGGAGTACCCTGAGCTGCTGCAAGCAGCCAGGGAGAAAACAGCTCCTGCAGGTGGGGAAGGGATTTTCCTCTTGTTTCATCATTTTATTTTGAAGCCAAAAGCTGCCAGTTTGGGGGTGAGGCTGCAGCAGCTGCACCCCACCCTGGGGGGAGAAGGCTGGATGTGTCCCCAGCCCCAGGCCACCGAGGAGTCACTGGGGCAGGGTGAGATGACTACAAAGCCACTCCAGATGACAAAACGTCCTGACTCATTCTAATCATTAATATTATTTGGAAAAAAAAAAAAGAAAAAAAATAAGTGACTCAGGGCAGCTGTACTCTGCCATTGGGTGGTGACAGAGCAGCTGCTTGGGGTTAGGTTTTTGGGGTGGATTTTCCCCCGGTCTCTAATAATACCTTGGGGTGTTACTGATGGCAATGAGCTGAGGGAGAGGCGAGTACCCAAGGAAGTGTGCTGCTGGGGACCCTCCCACTCTGCCCTGCTTTAAAGGATGCTTTAAAGGGCAGTACATGAAAGACCCCCAGCCTCGGGATGTTCCAGGTTGTCCCCCAGGTGGGGAAGGACTTCAGCACCTTGTTGGGACCAGTGAGATGAATAAGCCTCAGCTGTTCTTTGGTGTGTTAACCAGCCTTGCAGTCCCCCGGCAAAAACCCTGTCCCCAGGGGCTGGGGGGCAGAGGGAAGGACCCCAGGGACTCACCCCTGCACCCTGTGGGGGCCCATCGACCCCTCCCTGGCTCCCAGCTGACTCAGCTGGACAGGATTCCCACAATTTCCGTCAGATGCTGCCTGGAGTAAATGGGGAAGAGGTTTCACAAGCCCTAGTAATTAATGCTAATTACAGAGCAGCGACATGGGAAACATTTCTTCCCCAGGTGTCCTTCCAAAAATGGCTTTGTGCAGGTGTGGCACCATCCTTCGCTTGTCATTAGCGCTGCTCCGCCTCGGAGAAGGCGAAACCTTCGAAGGCTGGGACTGTGGGAACGGCGAGAGGGAGGACGGTCCCCGCAGCCCCGCGGGCGCCTGGCCCGGCTGCGGCTGCTGGCAGCTGGGTTTGGCTGGAGGGCAGGGCTCACACAACCCCGGGTCAAGACAACCCATGGGGAAAAAATACCCTCCGACCTCCTTGAGCAGCATGACTCCTCCTGGCAGCTGCTGGCAGAAAAATAAAACCATAGAGAAGGGGCTTAGAGTCTTTTTTTTTTTTTTTTTTTTTTTTTTTTTTTTTTTTTTTTTTGTGGTTTGGTTCTGCTGCCTGTATTGGAAGGACAATGGGGTCCTCCCAGAACCAGGAGCTCATGCTGAGAGGGGCTGAGCTTCTCTGAAGCTTGAAAAAGTTAGGCTGAAGGGGTTTAAAAACCCTTTTCATCTTTGTTTTTCTTCTCCTCTCTGAGCTGCTCATGCTTGACCTCCCCAGGTATGAAGTGGTACAAATAAAGTGGGGTGGAGGTGGGCTGGGAGACCTGAGCTCCAGAGCAAGCTGGGATGGGCTGGAAAAAGCCTCTCCCACCTTAGACTGTGCCTTAGACCATCCCCAGTGCTTCTGTTGCAGGGAATCTCTGCTTCCCTTTATCTGGGTGGAGAAAAGAAGTTACAGGAGATACAACTGAGCAGAGGAAGGGACCACCTTGTCCTCCATGGCCTTGGTGACTGATGGCAGAAATCCTGGACTGGACTGTCAGCAGCAGAGACGCAGAACAGAGATGAGGAAACCCTTTCCATGCAGACTGTGAGGTCTCCATCCTTGGACCATGATTTTACATGATTTTTATGCAAGATTAAGCAATGGGAACGAGCTTGGAGGTGGCCCAGTAATGCCAACTGTTGGTGGCAGCATCACCTTTCATGGTGACAATCAGCTACCCTGGATGGTTGCAGGGATTGACTGCTCTGCTGGTCCCCCACAGTCCCATTTTGTTGTTTAAAATTGGGCTTGGAATTATGGAATTTACATCTCCACCCAGGGATGGTTGTGCCCTATTTATCTTAAGGCTCAGACCTTTTGGAGCAGAGGGAGATGAAGGGGCTAGTGCTTCTGTTTGATGAAGAAGAGCATATCCCATGCTGGAAACATATTTATTTAGGAGTGGAAACAGTGTCAAAAGACTTGGATGAAGCTCACAGAAGAGGAAATCAGACGGGATTAAATCCACCCAGAGCCAGTTTCCAGGTCATTTCCATACTTCTTCTCCCAGTC
The DNA here is from genome assembly GCF_001715985.3 of Manacus vitellinus. NCBI lineage: Eukaryota > Metazoa > Chordata > Aves > Passeriformes > Pipridae > Manacus > Manacus vitellinus. The sequence continues at coordinate 6,412,100 of NW_021938949.1, forward strand.
CAGGGGCTCCGGCTGCTGCGACTCCCCATCCCCTGGCCAGCTGGGGTGGGGACCCTGTGACAGAGCGGGGCTGGCGGGCAAAGACTCATTCCCACTGGGCTGGCAAGCTGGGAAACTGGTCCTGGCACAGGAGAAAGCCACCTCCTCCACAGGCTCAATGGGAGCTGTGACTGTCTGTGGGGTGTTTAAATAATCGTGACTTTGCTGAGATGAATCTTGTTTGATGTGTGCAGACTTCTCCCTCTGACTTTCCCTTTGCAGTTTTCCCTTGCAGCAAGGGGAGTTGCTGAGCATATCCCAGTGGATGGGTCTTCTCCCACTGCTTGGTCCTGTCTCCTGTCTGAAGGTGGGGGGGAAAAGGGCCACACCAAACCCAGCGCTCCGGTGTACGAGCCAATTCCCCCAAGGATGGTTGCTTTAATGAGATGTCACAGCTAATGAGTCTGCTGGCAGAGTGCTCATGGAGAAACGTGCTGGGAAATGGTAATGCAGCAAGTCTCGGCGTTGGGATCACACTGCTTTCCAGGCTCTGTCCTATCCCAGGGAATCCATGGGAATAGCTGAGTGAAGGACCTTGTTCTCCACCCCAGCATCAGCCAGAAGTGTCTTGCTGACAGCCCACTGCCTGCTCGCTATCAGGATGTGATTGAGCCAAGAGTAAGAAATAAATTCATCCCAAAAAAGTGGGACGGCAAATAAACCGGCCAAAGCAATTATTGAGAGATCCCAATACACCAGGCACCAGCACACAGTCCATTAAGTGGGACTGGTGATTTATGGGAAGAAATTCATGGGCTTGTCCTGCACTGTGAGCCCCCCTTTGCCCACAACCCAAGAGAGAACATCAGCCTCGCTGGGGGCCTTAGGCTGCCAGGAGATCCAAGGCTTTCCTTTATGGCAGCTGAGCTTGAAAAAAAGCTGAGCCTCAAAATCCCCGGGCAGGGGGGAGGGGTGGGACAGGGCCTGGGGCATGGAGGGGCTCCTGTCCATTGTTCCTTGAGCTGATGCACAAGGGCAGGGAAATACAGACACCTCTGCCCTCCCTGTGCTTGTCCCAGGAACAGGGATGCAGGATGATCACGGAGTGCAGGATCTTTCAGGATGCAGGATTATCAGGGGGTGTAGGATGATCCAGGATGCAGGATGATCGAGGGCACCCATCCCATTGGAGGGCACCCCCAGTACTCAGACAGGGCAGGGGAGGGAGGGGATAATTTCTCAGGTATATTCCAGGTGGATTTAGGGTTTACGAAGCGATGGAGGGGGGCAGAGGGCCTCAGCTGCTCTCTGGTTTCCGGTTTCCGCTGCCTTTCTCCAGCTGGTTACCGCAGACAGGGCCAGGTTTTGCCATTTAAGGCTGATTTCCCCAGGCTGGGCTGCCTGGAAGAGGTCTGCCTGAGAGCTGCCGGGGAGGTTGGTCCCTTGGCCACGCGGCGTTAATTAAAGTGTGTGCCCAAAGAGAGGTGGGTGCTCTGGGTGAGGAGGGGGAACTCTCACTATCCTGACCTTTCTTTGTTCCATGTCTTCTTTCACTGACCTCAAAGGCAGAGGAAGGAGCCAAGGGAAGGGATCTGGGTTCATCTGTGGAGCGATCTGTGGAGTGTTGGATGAGCAAGACAAAACCTTTCCTGCTCCCAGGAAGGCTCTGGGCAGGCTCCAGGCAGGAGGCTCTGGTCCCAGGGGCTGGGTGAGCAGCCCCCCTGCTTGCTGAGCCAGCCCTGAGCGAGAGACCCAAGCTGAGCATTGCCAGGGTGAAGCAGGGACACCCTTTGCCCTGCCAGGCTGCTGCCAGGACCGAGCCCAGGCTGTGCCAGCCCATGCTCTGGGCTTCCTCGTTCCTGTCACTGCAGCTGGTGGCTTTGCCTTCCTCTTGCTTGTCCCCATCCCCCCCCAAGCTCTTGCAAAACAAGAACAAGGGTTCCCGGAGAGTCAAAGGTGCTGTGCAGCCATCTCATAGCCTTGGGTAGTGGGTTTGGAACCAAGGGGTCTCCTGCAAAGCCCCCACAGGAAAATCATTCCCTAGTTTTTCTGCATGCTGACTTGCCTCTTCATTGGGCTGAGAAATTGTAGAGAATGGCCACTCTTCATGTCTCTCTGAGCCCCACTATGGTCCTGGCAGCTCCTGCATCTTCTTGACTTCCTCTGCTGCTCTGTGCTCCAGAGGTGGAGGACCTCTGCAATCCCACACGTCTCTGCTCTGGCATGGGGAAGGGAAGAGAGCAGAAGGGTGGAAATAATAACCCCATTTATCGTTAAAGGCTGGAGGAGGGAGACGTGCTCAAACACCACCCTGCATGTGCCAGCACAGGGTGCCTTGGGGACAGGTGGGCCAGGATAAGCAGGGAAACCCCAGGGCTGTGCCACTGCTCCAGTGAATACCACCTACGAGTACTCGAGGTTCTAGTGGGACTTAAGGGCATTTTTCAGATATTCTCAGAGCTGATAACACCTCCACCACCCTGGAGGGACTCCATGCCTGCCCAGGCACACATCACCTGCATGGGACAGCAGAGCACAAGGGTGGCACAGGGTCCAGGAGAGTGCACAGCTCTGCTGTCCTCCTCCTGACAACTCACAAGTCCCATCACATTTTCACCTTCTGGATCTTTGTCCCACAGCTCAGGCCATGGTGGGATGAAGATCAATGTGTCCTGGCCAGTCCCAGGTCACAGCTGGCAGCAAGGTAGCTGAATGTGTCAGGGGAGTGACAGCCACCACAGGGCAGCCAGGGCTTTTGTTTGCCTTTCTCTTGAGATCTTATCACCTGCCGGCAGGAATGTGTGAAATGAGCCAAACAAAGCACACGTGGAAATACTGTCTGAGGGAGAGTGAGGGGCAGTGGGGCTTGGTGCCTCTGCACCTGGGCTTTTTGTTGGTGGTTTCCTCTTGTCCTCAGTCTGTGTGCGAGCTGCCTCAGGACGGTATCAGAGGGATGATATTGTTGCAAGCTTGCCGGCTTGCTCCTGGGTTTGCTACAGATCTCAGAGTAAGTTGGACCAGAGGGGCTGGTTGGGAGCAGCATCACCCTGCAGAGCACAAAGGCTCTCTCCTTCCCTCAGTGCCAGCCCATCATAAGCCCCACTGTTATCTCAGCCATAGGGACCAGGAACAAGCCTGCCTGCCTGGCACAGAGTGAAAACCACCTGGCCATCCTCCCATGCACCTGCTCCCCAAGGTGGGGGCAGATGAATGGCCACTGGGTTTCAGTTCTGGTGGCTCTGTGAAAGGGCTGAGTGCTGTGTAAGGGCTGTATCACCCCTGAGGGTTTATCTGAACCCGAAGGAGGGTGGGGAGTGGTTGGGGCATTGACTAGAGCAGGTCCCACTCCTCCACTGCCGTCTCCCTGCCTGGGGTGAGCCGCTTGCGTCACAGCTCCGGCTGTGCAAACAGAGCCGGGGGCCAGCCCGGGCAGGGATGGGACTGGGACGGGGCCCAGAGCAGCTCCTGCATCCCTCCTTCTAGGAATGAGCAAACCCTGTCTTGCCTGCCTGTTCCCTGAGCGCCCCTGTGCTTGCAGGAGGAGGAGCCGATGCAGTTCTGGGGTCACTGGGGGTGGGGGTCCCCATCTGTGCACCCACAGCATCAAAGCACAGTGATCTCAGACCCCCGTGACCCCACTGCTGGAGACAAATGGGGATTATGCCCCAAACCCAAACCAGAATTGCCTGCAGTCACAAGTGCTTTCTATCACTTGGCACAGGTGGGAGAGCCACCCTGAACAGGAGGCAATGAGCATCCCTGCTCTCCGCACCTCTGTTTCTCACACGGAGAACAAAGGCAGCACTATTCCCTCCCTCTCCGAGGTGGGAGAGGTCACCTCTGCCAAAGACTTGAAGCCCCCAGATGGAAAGTGCCTTAGCCCAGCAGAGATCAAAGCGAATTTCCCGGCGTGCTCAGGTAGCCCAGGATCTGTTTCATTTCCTAGGTATGGTACAAGCGGAAAACTCCATCCAGCTGCTTCTCTGCCTTTATCATCAGAGACCAAGAAAAAATCAATTCCCAAAGTAATTAAGCAGCAGTTGAAAATGCACCGTATGGCTTGGCATAGCACCGTGTAACACCTGTGGGAGCCTTTTGCCAGGACAGGGAGATGAACACTAGGCAGCATCTTTTAGGGAAATACCTCCCTGGAGCTGCATCACGGAAGAGGGGTCATTCAGTGGCATTTAGGTGATGATGCCAGTGGGGTGAGCTGGGCCAAAGGGCTGAGACTTGCAGAAAAAACCCCGGAAGAATCAGCTTTTTCTCTTCTGCTTCTGGTTTTTTTTCTGTTTTGTTTTGGGTTTTTTTTCAGCTGGAGGAAATATCCCCCAAAGTTGATGCCAGGCCTGGCTGAAGGGGAGGGTTGCTCCACTGCTCTCCGTCCCTCAGGGAAGCTCCAGCATAGGGTTTAGCTTATACCTGTCCCATTGCTGTGGAAGAGGTGGACTCCAGGGATGCCCAGGGTGGCTGGGAAGGCTGAGTCTGGGAACCCGGCCGGCATCGCCCCAGGATCTGGCTGTGCCGGTGTAATCGTGCTGTGCTGGGGAATGACCTTGGGCTGAAAACAATTCAACGCTTGGGCCTCACAGGCTCTTGCTATCAAGGTCAACCAAGACAGCCCCGGCAGCACATTTAACCAGTGGGGGAAGGGAGGGCTTCACTCTGCTCTGGCTGAGCCGACACGGCCTGGGGAGGGTGGTACAGCTGCAAGACACCAGGATGGAGCTGGGCAGAGGGTCCCAGCCTGGGGAACCAGCTGATGGATGCTGACCTGGCTGCCTAAAAGGCTGGGAATGAAGCCCTGCTGCCTGTGTGGGCTGGGGGACCCTGGGGTCAGCATCGGGATCTGGAAGTGTTGGCACAGGGGTCAGCATTGAAGGCACGGGACATGGAGAGACGAGGCTGGAGGCAGCAAGGACAGACAGGGCTGGGAAAATGGGTGGAGAAAAATCACTGCTCAGGGCTTCAATCCCTCCAGCAAAGTCCTGTTATCAGGAACAGCGGGCTGTAAAAACCAGGCACGTGTCCCCTGCCATCACCTTGGCTACCTGGGCAGGGCTGTGCCCTCTCCAACAGCCTCAGCAAAACCTGGCACAGGTCATCTGTGCCTTGAAAACGGAAATAAGTGAATTTATACAGTTTTCCAGCATGATACAATGTAATGATTTTCCTTCCTTGTGGATGGGAGGGATGCACCGTTAGCCCACCCATGCGGATGCAGCAGATCAGGGGAGAAGAGCTCTTGCACATGGAGGTCTGGGGAGGGAAAGGGTGTCGTCTCTCTCTGATAAAGGCACTGATAGATCGGAGAGAGCTCGAGGATCAATACAAAGGAGCAGGAACCTTAGGGAGGGATGTATGAGAGAGGAGAGTCTGCAGCTCGTCAAGGATGAGCTGGCATCAGGGATGCAACGCAACGAGCCAGGAAAATGTCAGGGGCTGTTTTGCTTCAGGTTTTAATGCTGAATATGTTCCCATGAAAGGAGAGGTGGGGGCTGCAGAGAGGCCCCCAAACATCTCCAAAGGGGGAGATGGGCCTGGGGTTCCTGCTTAGATTTTAGCTCGTGCAAATTCCTGTTACAGCTGATGCTGCAAGGAGAAAACTGAAAGAGGAAGGTGCTGAGATGGTCCCTGTGCCTGTGAAACTGGGGATGTGGTCAGCATCTTTCCTTCTTCCCCTTGGGGAACGGGAAGGGAAGGGAAAGGCAGCGCTCCAAAAAACCTCCATGATTTTTGTGTGAGGGTGATTTAAAGCGACTGGGGTGGATTCAGGAGTTTCCACCTCTCTTCTCATTGTCACAATAGCAGGAGGGAGAGAAGGGAGGCCCGAGCGCATGGCAGGGATAGTAAATGAGGAGCTGGCACTGAAGGGGATGTGCAGAAATCCAAGCCAACTCCAAAAACTGCCAGGATTATTTTCCCACTTAGACTCTCCTCTCCCCAAAAGTGTGGCACATGCCATTCCTGCATGGGCAAAGGGCTTCTGCTCTAGGGGAAGGGCTGGAAGAAGCGAGTGGAAAGCAGAGCTCACATGTTGTCCCACAAGTGCAGTATTTCAAGCACGGCTGTATCAGCTAGTGAAGGGCAGGAGGATCCTCCCCTGGATAGTTTTGTCCAGAGTCGGTGCGAGCCAAGCACCAAGGACAAGCAGGAAGAAGTGAAGCAAAACAGGGAATCTTGGGAGCCAGTGATATCTGCCCAAGGGTAACACAATGGCTGGGAAGCTCTTTGCTTAGTTCCTCTTTTCTCCTTTCAGCTTTTGCAACACCCCAGGAGGGATGGGAGGGGAGCCCCAGCCATGGCCAGGGAGTTGGCCTGGTCCACCACACCGCGTGTGATCTGGGTGGTGAACACAGTGACTGGCTGGTGGCTTCACTGCCAAATGTCTTCAGTCTGGGAGGAAGCCGTGGCACTGGCTGTGTGCTGGAGGCCACATCCTGCTGTCCCCACCGAGGCCAGTGCTCGCTGCCCCCAAAGCCAGGAGACGTGGGTCCAGTGCTGCTGCCCTCCGGATGCTGGTGGATTGATTGCTTTCTGATTCAGTCTGATAATCAAGAGACTCTAATTGCCCAGCACTTCCCTCCCTGCCTAATGGGCTCTCTCGTACTGCGGCTCCCCAGCCTGGCTCCACCCAACCGGCTCACCAGGGTGCAGCGGAGCACAGCATCCCATCCTTCTGATGCCCGTCCCATCCAGCTGACCAAGACCCCAATGGGCCCTGGTGGTCTCCACACTTGGCCCTGACCTCCTGCTGATGTTCCCCACCCCAAACCCACCCCCCGATGCTGTTGTCGGACTTTTCCCCACTTCATCAGCACCTTCATGGACCACAGTTCACACCCTCAAGGGCCATCAGCTCTACCCATGCCTTGTGGCTCCCCTTATTTGACGTATAATCTTCTAATTAATAATCAGTCTTTTCTAAGTGGAGCGCAAACATTAATTAATTCCCCGTGAGGTAGGTAATTAACAGCGATGACTCCCATTTTACTGCAAGGGAAGCTGCGATACAGGGATCTTGCACCAGGCACCCGAGGTGGCAGAGGAATGACTGGGCAAAGGCAGCTCTGCTCTGGCACGGCCATGCAGGAACCCCTGGCTGGGTCCCCTTGCACTGAGGGTTTCCCATGGGGACAGTCCCTGTGTGCCAGGGTATCTTTGCTCCATCACCACGGCCACCTCTGCCCTGAGGGATGAGGCATGTCCCTGGAGTGGCCCAGAAGAGCCTGCAGGTGTCCCGTCTCTCCACACCATCCCCTCCAGCCGTGGTGCTGGGATTTGGGGCACCTTCACCAGGACAAGGTGCTCCTGGGGAAGGGGATGCCATCCAAAGGAAAAGGACTGCTCTAGTGTTTCTATCCATGCCCAGTGTCTCATCACCTCCCATCCCCCCAGGTAATTACAAATCTCCATCTGAACAGGCTTTTGCAGGTTCCTCCTGCTGCTGTCCTTTGTTTGTCCCACAGCAGGGAGCAATGAAGGGGGGGAATAATGCCTAGGTCCCCCCTCAGCCAGACCCCACACTAGCAGTTTGGGGAGGGAGCCCCATCCTCATCCCCTCACTGTGATCTCTGCAGCTGCCTGGTGACAAAGAGCTTGCTGGCGTGAGCTGCCAGACCCTGATGGCAGGACTGGCTCCCTGTTTATGATGCTGGACGAGGGGTGTCCTCTGAAGAACAGGCACTTTTAGCTTTTTTTTTCCTTGAGAATTTTATTTTTCTTCCCTGTCATACTGTTTTCAGACGGCTGAGATTACACATCCAAGGTCCCCATGCTGAAGTCTGTGCGCTTCCAACCGGCAACAGATTGCAAGTGGCTGCTGCTACTTTACTTACAGGGCTGCTTAATTAACTTGATTAATCAGCCTGTGTTCGCACAACACTCTGGAGACGCAAAGCCCTCTGGTCGCTGCCGCCTGCTGCTCCACGGCCACTGCCCTCATCTTTATCCCCAACCAATATTGGATGGTCACAGCCAAGGAGGGAATTGCAGAAAGGCAGCCTGGGCCAGAGCAGCCACGTTTCCCACTCCAGCAAGGTTTGAATCAGAGGACAAAACAAATATTGCCCAAATCTGACCAAACCACTGGTTCCACAGTGTCCCCTGCCAGTGTGGGGCAGGATGAGGAGCAGGGACCAGGGCCCTCTGCTTGACTTGACGCCCAAGCCAGAGCTGGTGAGAGCGTTCCCTTCTCCCAGGTGCCACCACAGGCACACGGCCTTTACTGGTGCCCGGTGGCGTCGGC
>NW_021938949.1:6422525-6431622 GCF_001715985.3 Manacus vitellinus
CTCCATCCATTGCCTTTTATGGTAATAATGCGAGAGGGCGCAGGGACTTCCTTTGTCCCAAATCCGCGCAGCGCCGAAATCTGGGAGGCGTCGCCCCCTCTAGCGGGCGCCGAGCGAAGCGGAGCTGCGCCGGCAGGAAGGAAATGGGTGGGGAAGGCCTTGGCGGCATCGCCTTCGCTTCCCGCCATCGCCTTCCCTTCCCGCCCGCAGCCACGGGGACGGGGCTCGGTGTGTGACCGGGGATGCTCACGTCTCCTGCTTTCCTCTCCTCCTGCAGCCAGCCATGGATGATGATATTGCCGCGCTCGTTGTTGACAATGGTTCCGGTATGTGCAAGGCCGGTTTCGCCGGGGACGATGCCCCCCGTGCTGTCTTCCCATCCATCGTGGGTCGCCCCAGACATCAGGTAGGTGGCTGGGTTGCCTGTTACCTGACAAAAATGAACAGTTTTTGGTGGAAGTGGTTGTCTTCCACAAGAGCAAGAAGCCCTTCTATTTGATTTTATACCATTAGAGGCTTCTGCGCTGCAGCACAGCTGGTGAGGAGTGCAGCCTCCTGCAGAGCCTTTGTGCAGTGTGTGTTGGAGCAGCTGGCCAAATGCCTTTCCTGATAGAATAGGGACAGTAATTGGAGACTTAGCTTTAGGAAAAGCAGATTATCCACCCAGTTGGGCTCATCCTTCAGCTGTATTTAATGCATCTTCTTTGTTGTGCAGGGTGTGATGGTTGGTATGGGCCAGAAAGACAGCTACGTTGGTGATGAAGCCCAGAGCAAAAGAGGTATCCTGACCCTGAAGTACCCCATTGAACACGGTATTGTCACCAACTGGGATGACATGGAGAAGATCTGGCACCACACTTTCTACAATGAGCTGAGAGTAGCCCCCGAGGAGCACCCCGTGCTGCTCACAGAGGCTCCCCTGAACCCCAAAGCCAACAGAGAGAAGATGACACAGGTATGTAGAACTCTGGAGCTTGGAGCTACAGCAGATGTTGCTGCAGGCCAGCTCTCCTCTTCCATGTTGTCCTCTCTCCTCCTTCACCACTATTCTCCCTTTTTGCCATCTTCACAGGGTTTTCCTTTCCTGACCTGAGTCTCCTCTTTGCTGGACCTTGACAGGTTTTGTTTGCTCTTCTAAGCTGGCTTTCTCTGAGACTGAACTAGCAACTTGTCTAACTGCTGTTTCTGACTAGGCACACTAATCCATTTACAGCCTTGAGTGACTGTACTGTAGTTTACTTGGCATTTGTTTTGTTCCTTGCTGTGGCAATAGAGATGGCTCTGGTGGTGGTGTCCCTGCTCAGGCTCTGACCTGGCAGGTGTGGGTGGGGAACAGGTGAGATAAGCATGGACTTTGAGGGGGGAGTGGAGAGATCTCTCTTATCTAGGGGCAAAAGTAAAACCACTTGCATGGACTTGGTATAGACTTGTAGCAAGAACTGTGGGGGAGTTTTTTTGCTGTTGGCTCAACCCCTTCTTTTCTTTCCCTAGATCATGTTCGAGACCTTCAACACCCCAGCCATGTATGTAGCCATCCAGGCTGTGTTGTCCCTGTATGCCTCTGGTCGTACCACTGGTATTGTGATGGACTCTGGTGATGGTGTTACCCACACTGTGCCCATCTATGAAGGCTATGCCCTCCCCCATGCCATCCTCCGTCTGGATCTGGCTGGCCGTGACCTGACGGACTACCTCATGAAGATCTTGACAGAGAGAGGCTACAGCTTCACCACCACAGCCGAGAGAGAAATTGTGCGTGACATCAAGGAGAAGCTGTGCTATGTCGCCCTGGATTTTGAGCAGGAGATGGCCACAGCTGCCTCTAGCTCTTCCCTGGAGAAGAGCTATGAACTCCCTGATGGCCAGGTCATCACCATTGGCAATGAGAGGTTCAGGTGCCCTGAGGCCCTCTTCCAGCCATCTTTCTTGGGTAAGTTCAACTCTTGTAGGATATCCCTTGTGCCTCCCACTGTTCCTTATGTGAAGGGTGACCTGGAGACCATGGCAGTGACCATTACTGCTTGTCTTTAGCAAGGTTTATGCTGTCCCACCAGTCAGCCTCACTTCCCACACAGCCTACAGCTGTTGAAGGGATTTGGGAGAATTGAGCAGGAGCCATGGCTCTGTAGCGCCTTCCTGCTGGTGGAGCTGCTGGTCCCCTGGTTGCCCACAGTAGCTTCTCAGGCTTCCTTGGCTGTGTCTTAGCCCTTGCTGATTTGAGACTACTTTTTCCTCACAGGTATGGAGTCCTGTGGTATCCATGAAACTACCTTCAACTCCATCATGAAGTGCGATGTGGATATCCGTAAGGACCTCTATGCCAACACGGTGCTGTCTGGTGGTACCACAATGTACCCTGGCATTGCTGACAGGATGCAGAAGGAGATCACAGCCCTGGCACCCAGCACAATGAAAATCAAGGTAGGATGGAGTTGTAGGAACATCTCAGCACCCCTGCTAGGCTGAAACAGAGTGGGTGCAGGGGGATAAGCTAAATTCCTGCTAGAAAAGATAGGAAGTGTCTGTGTCTGGTGCAGCCTTAATGGCCTTGGGTCTGGACAGGATGGCACTTACCCAACCATATGAATAATGGGATTAGTCTAAAGACTGGCTGCAAAGGAGGGAGGTGGGGATGTGAGATTGTGTCTTGATCCTGTTTGGACTTCATAGTATCTTTGCCACGGCTAGATAAGGGAGTTATGCAGCTCTGCCTTGCAGGGCTGTGCGTGGGCTGTAAGTGTAGTGTGATGCTGTGTCTGACTGGTTCCTCCTCTTCCCTGCAGATCATTGCCCCACCTGAGCGCAAATACTCTGTCTGGATCGGAGGCTCCATCCTGGCCTCCCTGTCCACCTTCCAGCAGATGTGGATCAGCAAGCAGGAGTACGATGAATCCGGACCCTCCATTGTCCACCGCAAATGCTTCTAAACCGGACTGTTACCAACACCCACACCCTTGTGATGAAACAAAACCCATAAATGCGCATAAAACAAGACGAGATTGGCATGGCTTTATTTGTTTTTTTTTTGGCGCTTGACTCAGGATTAAAAAACTGGAACGGTGAAGGTGTCAGCAGCAGTCTTAAAAACAAAACATGTTGGAGCGAACGCCCCCAAAGTTCTACAATGCATCTGAGGACTTTGATTGTACATTTGTTTCTTTTTTTAATAGTCATTCCAAATATTGTTATAATGCATTGTTACAGGAAGTTACTCGCCTCTGTGAAGGCAACAGCCCAGCTCGGAGGGAGCCGATGCCAGTTACTGGTGTTAGGTTATAATTGCTTGTCTGTAAATTATGTAACCCAACAAGTGTCTTTTTGTATCTTTCCGCCTTAAAAACAAAACACACTTGATCCTTTTTCTCTTTGATTTGTCAAGCAAGCAGGCTGTGTTCCCCAGTGATAGATGGGAATGAAGGCTTTACAGTCCCCCCACAGGGCCGAGAAGGGCCGGTATGTGGGGGAGGGAGGGGCTACCTGTACACTGACTTAAGACCAGTTCAAATAAAAGTGCACACCATAGAGGCTTGACTGGTGTTGGTTGTTCATTTCCTTTTCATGCTGTTTCTTGACAGTTGCTCCCTACTCTGATCTTGCCCTGCCAGGCCTGCACAGCTCTGCTATCGGGCTGGGGGGATGCTGGTGCTGCAGGGCATGAGGCAGGTGGCTCTTGGTGATATGGGGGTGGGGGTAGAGCTGAACATGCCAAACCTGTGGGTCTCCACGGCTGCCTTGGGCTGGAGCTTTCCAGATACTGACAGTAACAGAGCTGTCAAAAGAGCTGGATTTAGTGGGGATCCAGCTGCACCTTCCTAAATGCTGCTCTGTGTGTGTCTCCTCACTTGTATGTCTAGCTTTCGACTGATGGAAGCAAGTGGGGTGTGGGGAATGCTATAACTGTGCCAGAGCAGCTGCCTTGTCCCTCAGCCAAGGCTCCTTTGAGTAGTCTGCAGCCTCATGTGGGGCAGTATCCCATCTTCTCCCTGCTCCAGGTGTCAAAGCTTGTCTGTCCTGCTGGTTTGCCCTGGGAGGGGAAGCCTGGGTTCAGGCTCGGAGACTCATGCTCTTGCAGGGTGCTGGCTAGGTGGAGCAGCTTTCAGGTGAGAGCAAGAGAAAGTCTCCTGTGAAGTGGAAAAAATTTGACTTCAGAGAGCAGGGCCACTGGGGTGTTACATGGGTGGGGCTGGGAAAAAAGTGCAGGGAGGAGGGAGGAAGTTCTGGCAGGGTGAGTGACACCTACAACTCCAGAACTTGCTGAGGGCAGTGCAGGTACCCGCCTCCAGCCCAACCTTTGCCAGAAAGGTTTGCACGGATTCTTGGCTCTGACCCCATCTTTTGGGCTTCTGAACCCTCTGTGGTGCTTCATTCTGTTCGGTCAACTTCAGACTCTGGCTTCATGGAAGAGAGGGGCTGCACAGGGGTACCCTCTCAAAGCTGTGCTGGGAGATGAGACCCTGTCGGATATAGCAAAGTCCAGGAGTCCCTAGGACTGGAGCCACTGCTGTGAAAAGGAAACAGGATTGAGGCTGCTGGATCAGGACCAGGGAGAGCTGAGCCAGGTGACACTGCATTGCCAACTTGGGCAGACCAGACCTGGGAGCGTTGCTCTCAGGTGTGCTGGCTTCCCAAGGCTCCACCAGCCTGCCTGCCTTTGAAGAGCTAATGGCTGTGATTGTGTCATGCTTCCAGCAGATGAAAGGCAGGGAACAGGCTCCAGTGTCTCTTCAGTTCTCTACCTGGCCTGCTCCTGCTCTGGTCTCATGCTATACTCAGGGTGGACCTGCTGGTTTCTGCCCTTCATCTCCCCAGCATCCCTCCTGGGTACAGTGGGAGCCTGGCAGGGCTGGAGGTACAGACACTGGGCTGAGCTGACAAGTTACTGGAAGCACTAGTTTGCAACAGAGAAGGTAAAACAGGTTGGAGCAAAGCCCAAACTGGGCTTATAACCTGAGGTCTTGGGGAAATGGGGTGAGGAGGAGGCAATGGCAGCTCCTGGGGAGGGAGCTGGTAGGAGCGGGGCAGGAAAAAGGCCAGGAGGCAAGACAAGATGACAGTAACAGGGAAATGGGGTGCCTTTCTTCAGCCCTGTCTGAAATGGTCACTGATCACTGTGGGAAAATGTGTTGAGACACAAAGAACAGAAGAGATGATGATGGCGATGAGAAACTATAGAGCAACAAAATGCTGGGGGCCGAGAGCAGTTCAGGTGGGCAGAGATGTGAGCACAAGGAGAGGGTGAGCGATGGGCTGGTGCAGAGCTGTTGGATGCAGGGCAGCCAGGATGATTTTTCTGCTCCAGAGCCAGCTGAGGTTTGCTATTAGTTAACATTTTGCAGGGCTTTTTCTCCCTTCTTCCCATTTCACTTGCTGTTTTGGGCAACCAGCTCCCCAGTAAAATGAGGCCAAGCCTTCCACAGCCCTTCCCAATGCCTCTCCAGCATGAGGCCAAGGCTCTGTTTATCCCTCCTCTGGGCCATTACATGCTGGAGAAAAGAATGTGGTGCCGGGCAGGGACCACTGGAGCATTACTCACTGCTCCCGACTCCAGCAAGCAGGGGAGAGCCCCGAGTGATTTCCTCTCAGGAACATCAGGCGCTGGAAGAGGGGGATTTTTTTAACTGTAGTTTCTCTGTCATCAAGTTTCGATTCACCTTTTGCTGTTTCACAGAGGTGGGGAAATGCCAAGAGGCCTGTCAGGAAGGGCAGCAGAGGAGTTGGTTTAGCCATGGCCTGGCTCTAGCCATGCTAGACTCAAAGGAGAAGACGTGTAGGGAATAATCAGTGCCCTGGCTACCTCCTCCTCCTCTCCAGCACAAAAATAGCCAGGGGTTGTGGGGAGACCAGGAGGTTTAATAAGTCCACCCACGGGCCGGCCTGAGCGCGTCCCCCTGTCTGGTTCAGCCATGATGACACTCCAGGATTCCTCAGGCTGCAGAGACGGCGGGACTCGGCTGTAGATCCTTGCAAGCCACCCAGCCCTTTCCTGCCTCCCTGTAGCTGCCCCAGGAGTGATGGCTCAGCTCAAGGGAGCTGAGCAAACACGTTTTATGTCCTTCCTTCCCTCAGAGCTCCCAACTTTCGATCCTGCTGGAGACAGTCACTGGCACTTCACCTGCAATTAGCTGGTGACCTGGAAAGTCACCTCACTGAGCTGCTTATGGAATCAAGCCACCGCCGGGAATTAGTGATGTCCTTGGCAAAGGAGATGGTTGCAGCTCTCAGGATTTAGCCCTGAAGGGCCTCATTGTCTCTCAGCTGTGTCAGGGACAGTTGACCAGAAACGGTCCCTGAACGGGGAGGGTCCTGTTCTCTCGTTAGTGAGCATGTGCTCCTCTAGAATAGGTGCCAGCTGGCTGCGTGCAAAAGTCCCAGGAAATCCCAGAGCATTCAAACTACACTGGCCTCCTTGTAGAAGTCCCCGTAGAAGGTGCAAAACATCACCTTCAGAAAATGGCCTTTCTGAGGTACCAGGTCAGGGATGGGACTGTGGTACGGGCTGTGCTTGGGGCAGGAGCAGTCCTGGTCTCTGAAGTTGTTCCTTGCAGGATTGCTGACCTGGAGCCTGCCCTGACTTGCATTATACCCATCTGTAATCCACTTTAGCAGGCCTTACAGTATTAAACTGTATCAAGGATTGAGAATCACTTCCAGCAGTGGAGCTAGCACTCCACCCAAGCATACCAAGTGTTCTGGCTGCTGCAGTCCAGCTGGGCTTTAGTCACGCTGTCAAAAACATGTCCAGGTTGTATCAGTCTTGGGAATCAGAGGAGGGAAGTGAAGCAAGACTTTTCAGAGGTAAAAATATAAAATCCCCAGGTCAGTCTGGCCTTGAACAGTTAAGAGATTTTGCTTAATACAGAGCAAAATATCTTGACAGTGGTATTAATTTGTTTGCCTACCTGGACTGGAACAGCATGGTATGTGCCTGCCTTCCTTAGAAAACTTGTATTAGTTGTAAGATGACCAAAATTTGCCCTGAGATGGCCCAGCCCTGAACAGAACCCAACCTCGCAGCAGGCTCCCAGGTGCCCACATGGAGAAGAGCATTCCTGAAATGAGGCACAGCAGGGAGGGTTTCTACTTGCTCTGTCTGGCCACCTCCCAGGGCCATCAAGAGAAATGCCAGAGTTCAGTGTAGTTGTTCATTTCCTTCCTCCTTTATCACCTGCTACCTCCTCATGTTCAACCTCCATGTCTTATCTGCACCAGTACCCTGTTCAATTATTTGGTGGATCACAAGTTCAAATGCAGCTCCTCTTACAAAGCCTGGTTTCTCCTCAGGAGATCCTTACACCTCTCTGTTCCCAGTTCTTATTTGGGGTTGTCAGCTGCTGTCTGGTCCATGTATGCCCCAGGGCTGGAGGGAACCTGTGGCTACTCCTAATTCCAGCTGCTCCAGCCGCCCTGGCTCTCTGGGCAGGGCCTTTACTCTGCCTTTGGGACTCCCTGATGATTTTATTTACCATTTGCATTGGAAATGCAGCTCTCCTCCACCCTGGTCTCTGCTTTCCCTGATGACTGCAAATACGGTAGGTTGGTATTTTTCCCAGATGTCAAACAAGTCGGTCTTGACTGAAGGGCCTCCAGATTTAACTTGTCATTACCTTTTATTTAAGTGAAACACATGACAAACAAAGCAGGTACATATCCTCTTACTGAGGCTCTCCCTCATCTAAAGGTTAAGAGAGGTTTTCCTCTTTGATTCCAGACCCCTCTCATAGGCCTAGAAGCAAAATACATAATCAAGACTTGAAGCACTTGCTATTTCTAAGTGAAACCCCCAATTAACCCCTAATGTAATTCATGGCCTTAAATGGCAACAATCAAGCAGGAAGAAAATAGCAACTTATTCATCTTCCTTTGTGGGCTATCTTTAAAACACATTTTCTATGAACAAAATTCCTGAAGCATACATGTAACTGGAAATTCCAGAGCTCTGGTCCTGTCTGTACTTGAGATTTGGGATGAGGAGCTAATATAACCATGCTAAGCCAGCTGCTCTCCTTGGACATGGCTGTGTGTGATGGGTGTGCTCACAGAAGCTCTAGGTGATTCTACACGGCCCTCCATGTATCAGTGAAGTGTAGGATAGTAATATTAGGAAGAAAGTCTTCCCTATGAGTGTGGTGAGGCCCTTGTACAGGTTACCCAGAGAAGCTGTGGCTGCCCCACCCCTGGAAGTGTCCAAGGTCAGGATGGACGGGGCTTGGAGCAACCTGGGATAGTGGAAGGTGTCCCTGCCCATGGCAGGGGGTTAGAACTGGATGAGCTTTAAGTCCCTTCCAACCCAAATCATTCTGTGGTTCTATTATCTCACAACTACAGGGGAAGTTAGAACATTTAGCCTGGTTTGAGCCCAGATTGATGATGGCTGCACACACAGACAGTGAAACTGAAAGTGATAGGTATATATTTAGGGTTTTTACTGGGAAGAAGGGGTAGCTGCACCCACTTTGTTCATGTCAACCCATTCAGTACTCATGGGTGTTCTGTCTTCCTCACCCACTTTGTGAACCAGGAGATGATTGTTCTCCCAAATACGTTGCTGCCTTCATGGAAAACCAGGGTGCAAATGGAGCGAGCACCCTGGTGGCTGCAGGACATCCCGGCACAGGTGTCCTGCCAAACCAGCAAGGCTCCCTCTGCCCTCTGAGTCACTCCTGCACCCTCAGGCTCCTCGCAGGGTGAATT
Source organism: Manacus vitellinus (assembly GCF_001715985.3). Taxonomy (NCBI): domain Eukaryota; kingdom Metazoa; phylum Chordata; class Aves; order Passeriformes; family Pipridae; genus Manacus; species Manacus vitellinus. The sequence goes on from NW_021938949.1 coordinate 6,431,217, forward strand.
TACATCTTTGGAGCCAACTCAGGGCTTCATAGGCTGATGTGAGTCAGCGGCCGAGGGCAGAGGAGGCCGAGCACCCCAGATACCACAGCAGTGGCGGTCATGGGGCTGAGGCGAGGGAGCTGCCCCCCTGAGCAACTCTGGTTTTGCCCTCAAAATGACGGTGCCCTCAGAGCCCACTGAGATGTGAGGGGACAGCTCTGAGACCAGGCTGGATGGGGCTCTGAGCAACCTGATCTAGTGGAAGGTGTCCCTGTCCAGGGCAGGGGGATGGAACAAGATGAGTTTAAGGTCTCCTCCAACCAAAACCATTCTGTGATTCTTACCATCAGGACTAGGGCAGTGATTGTCTGCCTGTACTTGGCACTGGTGAGGCCACACCTTGAGTGCTGTGCCCAGTTCTGGGCCC
>NW_021938949.1:6433051-6482285 GCF_001715985.3 Manacus vitellinus
GTGTTGTCTTCTGAGGGAAAGCTTTTTGGTTTCTTCATGCAGATGGAAGTACTTAAAGATCCAGGTGTTTCTGTTTTGTCTCACTTTAAAAATCCTTATCAGACTCGGGGTATCTGTTTACTCAAAAGTGTTGCTGAAGTTTCTGAGCCAGTAGCTTTGCTGTTTTTTCTTTTTGTTTCTCCCCCCAGGAGGTTGTAAGCGAGGAGAGTGAGGAGGAAAGCAATGGTGTCAACTTGATGGAGTTCTCAGATGAGATCCTTCTGCACATCCTCAGCTACGTCCCTTGCACAGACCTTGTTCTGAATGTCAGGAGAACCTGCAGGAAACTTGCAACGCTTTGCCTTGACAAGAGTCTAACACATACAGTTCTCCTTCAGAAGGACTATAAGGTGAGGAGAGTAGCTTGCTTCTTCTGTTAGCTGTGAAGACAAATCTGACCTCTGAAAAAACACCAAGTAGAACTTTCCAATGTGTCTGCATGAATGGACTGTTCTTGAACTCTGAAATCAAGCACACAATAAACTGTTTTATAAAAGCATTTGTTTTCCAGAATGCTTTGTTAGAACAGCTCTGTGCTCCCTTAGTTTTATAAAATACTGTCAGTGTAAACTTCTCTGTGTTTCTGGAAGCTAAAACAAAAGTAAACGTGACCTGCCATTTTGTAGCCATTTGAGTTACCATTTTCTCAAAATATGTTTTCCCTGTTGCTGTGCAAAAAAAATCTTGTGTGTGTTGCTGTCAGGCATGCAGTCAGTGAAACTAGAATTTGTGTATGTGCTATGACAGAAATAAAGCTTGGGACTAAAGGGTGATAATGGTTTTATGGGAACTGTATCACCAAGTGTGGGCAAGGGAAAGCCTCTCTTACTCATTTCCAGAAGAGGAAACTGGATGAAGAAGAATGGAAACATTCTTCTTTCAGTTTGAGTTTCCATAGATAGTTCTGCTGAAATAGATTTGCTGGTAGAAAATGGAGGTGGTTTCCATTCCACTCTCAGCTGCTGAACAGCTGTAATGCAGAACTGCACAGGCTAAGAAGCTAAAGGATGTGTAATCTTAGGAGTCCAAAGCATGGCAGACTGAGGTGCTGGGCTGCCATGCCCAAACCTTTGGATGAGCCACATAATCTAAGTGCCAAACACTCTTATCCCCATCTCCAGCTGGGGAACTGAGTCAGTGCCTTATATCTCATTGACTGTGGTTTTGTTTGGGTGCAGGTGAACAAGGACAAAGTGAAGCAGCTGATGAGGGATATTGGGAAGGAGATTTACCAGCTGAACATGGCTGGGTGCTACTGGCTGCCCAGCTCCACCATCGATCACGTAACACGCTGCAAGAACCTGGTGAAGCTCAACTTGTCCGGGTGCCACGTCACCTCTCTCCGGCTCTCCAAGATGCTCTCCACGCTCCAGCACCTGCGCTCCCTGGCCATCGATGTCAACCCGGGCTTTGATGCCAGCCAGCTGAGCAGTGAGTGCAAAGCCACCCTCAGCCGTGTCTCGGAGCTGAAGCAAACCCTCTACACGCCGTCGTACGGCGTCGTCCCGTGCTGCACGAGCCTTGAGAAACTGCTGCTTTATTTTGAGATCCTCGACCGCTCGCGAGAGGGGTTCATGCTCTCTGGGCAGCTGATGGTGGGCGAGAGCAACGTGCCCCACTACCAGAACCTCCGCATCTTCTATGCCAGGCTGGCTCCTGGCTACGTCAACCAGGAGGTGGTGAGGCTGTACTTGGCAGTGCTGAGTGATCGGACGCCTGAGAACCTCCACGCCTTCCTGATCTCTGCCCCCGGCAGCTTTGCGGAGACGGGAGCCACCAAAAACCTCCTGGACTCCATGGCTCGAAATGTACGTCTGGACGCTTTACAATTGCCCAAAGCCTGGATTAACGGCTCCGGGCTCCTGCAACACTTGAAGTTCAACAACCCTTTCTACTTCAGCTTTAGCCGATGCACCTTATCTGGTGGGCACCTGATCCAGAGGGTCATTAATGGAGGGAAGGATCTTAAAAGCCTGACCAGTTTGAATCTCAGTGGCTGTGTTCACTGTCTGGCTCCGGAGTCCTTGTTTCGGAAAGCAGAAGATGACATTGACAGCAGCATTTTGGAAAGCCTGGTAGTGTCTTGCTGCAACCTGAGGCACCTCAACCTGTCTGCAGCTCACCATCACAGCTCTGAAAGCATTGGGAACCACCTGTGCCAGCTGCTGTCCAGGCTAAAGCACCTGCTCTCGTTAGCACTGCCGGTTTGCTCCATCACAGATGTTGCTGCAACTGTGGAGAAGCCTCCCACTGCTCCTAGTTTGGTGCCCCAAACATTTGGAAGGAAAGTTCGGATTGGGATACAGACATATCCAAGGAACTTAGCGGACCAGGCAAATCAGAAGATAGAGTCCTCAGTGTTCTGGGCTCTGATGGGAAGCCTCCGGTTTTTGGAAACCTTGGAGATAATTGGGTCCAGTTTCTCCTCTGCCATGCCCCGCAACGAGCCAGCAATTCGGAACTCGTTGCCTCCTTGTGTCAGGGCACAAAGTGTGGGGGATTCAGAGGTGGCTGCCATTAGCCAATTGACTTACCTGCAGAGCCTCACCTTAGCACAGCTGCCAAATATTCTCACTGGCTCTGGGCTCGTTAACATCGGGCTGCAGTGCCAGCACCTGCGGACTCTTTCCTTGGCCAACCTGGGCATGATGGGGAAGGTGGTCTATATGTCTGCTCTCATGGACATGCTGAAACACTGCAAGTGTTTGAGAGATCTCAGGTGAGGGGCTGCCCTTGAACATCTCCCATTTTGTTTGTGGGTCTCCAGAAGTGTAGTGGTTGGTTTGTTGTGGTTACTGTTAAAACTGTAGTAGCTGCAATGGCTTGAAAACTGGGTATTTTCCTTCCTGACTTGTGGAGAATGGGAAGGCATTGCATGTTTTCCTTGAAGGCTCAGGATGTGCCCTTTAACCAGTGTTTTAAGAATAAAAAGTGCTGTGACTGCCTTCCTCTTAGATAAGAAAGAGTGGATGCTGCATATTTTGGAGCTAGCGGCCTGTCAGAGCTGGTTAAATACTACGAGCCTTTGCTGACTTTTTGGCTTTGTGTATATGTACATTTCTTAAATTTCCAGGAAAGAAGAGGTTCCTATACTGTCCAGATAATGTAGAGTTCTCCTCAGGTTTCCCAATGAGATATTTTTCTGCCTTTGGTTTGTATTAAAACCTCACCTCTTTGGTTTTTTATTTCTTTTCTTGATAATTTACCAAAAACATTCCAAATTTACAGTTTGTCCTGTTGGTGTTCCTCTCCTGGTAGGCTTTAAAGAATCTGATCCTAAGGGGTGCACAAAGGAGCTTCATGGTAGCCAAAATGTGCTCGTGAAAGCAAAGGGCACAAACTGATATTTTCCTTGCACCAGTCCTGTATGAACACAAATGTTATTACTTTAGAAAGATGCTTTTTTTCTTTCCCCCTGCCCCAAATCAGGTTATTTTGGTGAAAATGCAGAACCTGTTAGTCCCATTGTCACAATGGGACTGTTCACAAAAGGCTCCAAAATGCTGAATAGTTGTGGCAACAAGGTCACTCTGTGGGCACAGTTCAGTTGCTGTGTCTGAAATTGTTGCTCATCAGCTGGGACCGGTGTTTGTGGGCCTGTTCCTGATCCACTGCAACAGTGAAGGGATCCAGGGTGGCTAAAACACCTCAGGAGGGTTTTCATGTTCCACCACTTCCCATATATAACAGGCAAGGAACATGCAGGTCTCTCATCCAAGAGATGGCAGCTGTTGGAAATTCATTTGCTCGATGTCTTGGGTTACGTGAAAGTGTCTTTAACCTTCAGGAGAGCAAAGAACCACAGAAGGACTGAGGGCTGGGAAAGGAGGTTTGGGTGTGCAGTGTTCCTATGCTCAGCCTGGGCCCTGTAGTTTCCAGAGGCTTTGAAATGGAGGCCAGGAGCAATAAATACAGGTGGGAGGCAGCGTAGAGCCTGGAATAAAGGCTGGAACAAGGATGTCTCCTCGTACCATGCTTCCATGCAAGCTATCATTCCTCTTTCCTGACTAAGATCTCATGTTTTATATGGGCTTAAGATGGTTTTAGTGTTTAGCACTTCCTCCTGATAATGTAGTTTCCATTTCATTTGACTGATTCCCTGCTGTTCCCACCCTTTTTTTCCCTTCCCATTTTTTCCAGTCTGAGTTTAAGGCGATCTTCCAAAGCAACATTGCCATCTAGCGAGTGAAGGACGGCATTGCAAGTGTGGCTGACGCGTCTCAGGGATTCACCTGCAAACCTGCTGTCAGGATGCTGAGCTTTTTGTCCTAAATTTTCAGTGACCCAATAATGCTGTTGAAAAATTGAAGAGGATGCCCATCTCTTTGATATTAATTTTAATTTATTACCCAAAGCGCTGATATGCTTTTAGGATCTCTTCAGGCAATGCCATCCGACAGCAGTTGCAGGCTGAGACTAAAACAGAATTTATCAATTAACAGGATTAAGTTGCTGAGATACCCCTGGGTGCTACAAAAGCCTGTGCAGAGATTATCCAGATCAGGTTGGGACCGACAGCTTGTTATCACCTAATGGATTAACCTTCTTGGAGCTCTTGGCCTTCCTGACCCAATGACTGAGATTCCCAAGTGCTCTGAAGCCCTGTAGTAAATCTGCTCTAAGCAGATGAACTCTCCTGGTAACACCAGCCCTGAGCAGGTTCTGCCTCCTGCAGGCTGGTTTCTGTGAGGGAGTCACCCAGATATGCTGCTGGTTAAAACACAGGCCCCACATTGGCCAGGTATGGCTTCACTGTGTCATTTTGTTTTCCTGCTGGATTACCATGACAGAGGATCCTGTCTCTCTTCTCTGGGCCAAGTGTTTAGGATGAAGATTGGGCTGATGATGGTTGTTCTTCCCATGGGCAAGCAGTACCTCTGATCCTTTGCCAGGGATGGTTGTGGTCACTCTCTTGGTCCCAGAGGCTTAAGTTCTGCATCACCCTGTGTGCACTGTGTGTTTTTCATGCCTGCTTCTCTCTAGGCAGTAAAGTGAAGGTATTAAACTGAAGATATGACCGTTTTGATCAGTGCTTGTGCACTGGAGCAGAATCCACATCACCTGCTCAGTGGATGTCAGGTAGCAAAAACCAGGCTGTGCTTGTAGGACCAGAATGGATCTGCTGCTCACCAGCACCAAGGCTTCTCTTACCCGACATACTTTGTGGAAAACTTGCAAAACCAGGGTTATTCCAGGGTTGCTCCCTGCGGGCACCGGAATTCTGCAGTTTAGGGCCTTCCTGCCCGTTTGTGTCCTTGTCTGTCAGCAGTGGCGACACTGCTCGATCCATTTGCCATCCCCCCATGAATGCGCTGCCTTCCCTCTTGTCTGAGAGCTGTCCCAAGTGTGAATTGCCCATTGACTTGTTTTTGTTTATTCCCGCAGGCTGGAACAGCCGTACTTCTGTGCGGGCGCCCAGTTCTTCCAGGCACTGAGTCACTGCTCCTCTCTCCAGCGGCTTTGCATCGTCTCCCGGAGCGGGACTCTGCAGTCTGACGCAGTGATGTCATTCATGGCCAACTGCCTTGAGGTCATCATGTGCCACATGTTTATGGGAGAATCTCTTACCGTTTGCAAAAATCTCCAGCAATCCATTGTGCGGAGGTGAGTGCGGAAGGGGGTTGATGTGGGATTTTTGGAGCTGTTGGAGATTTATCTCCGTTTCCTTGCTTGCCAAGGTTTATATGGCTTGGAGCTCTTGTTCCAAGGAGCTAATAGGTACTGCGTAACTGCTTGGCACATAAACCGGCCTCTTACTTTAATAAGAGTGAATCAGTGAAGTATCTGAAGGTATCGTATGAATTTTTGATTCCATTCCCACCCATGTTCTCTGCAGTTCCGTTGGCTGAGTTGAAGCTCTGGATGTAAAGCTCCATCATAAATCAAATGACACTTTTTTGTGTAAACAAAACATCTGCCGACATTTTAAGTACTGAGAGATTTGACCTTGAAGCTTTCCTCCTTTCCCACAAGTGACTAAGATAATTCTCTGTCCTCTAATCACTTGTAAATGTCACTTACTGATAATCCCCTGGCAGCGCAATTCAAAGCCTTTAAAGGGTTGTCGTGAAGGGTTTTTTCTTCTGGGGGATGCGTGAGGGGGGAGAATTGGTACAAACTGCCTTTGCACGTTTGGCAGTTCTTAAATGCATTTTGCTTGGCCCCTTGCAGTGTTCTGAGCCTCACGTGGTGGGAAACGTTTGTGTGTGAGCCGTGAACTGCATTTGAAAAGAGAGCTTTTAATTACGCTTGGCATTTGGAAATCTTCTAATAGTGGCAGTCACCTTACAAAATATTTCCCATGCAACAGACTTTCCATTATTATTTTTTTTTCTATAAGGCTTTTTTCCCCGCCTTCAGTCTGTTTTCTTTGTCACCTACTGTTGCTGGGCCCTGTTAAGCTCTAATAAAAATTTCAAATCACACGGCGTTATTAGTGCATCCTAAAGGGTGCTCCTCCCCCCCAACCTTCCTCCAGCTTCAAACTGACTTATTACACTTGGCTTGTTTCCGTGGAACAAATCCAGAAGAGCCTGTGACTATATTAGCTCCCTACCAAACTGCTCCCGAGATTGTTACTGCCTCTGAAAGCCTCTGTGTCCTTCTGGGATAGGGATTGTTGGAAGCATCTGAGTAAATTCCTTGTGATGCGACAAGGATTCTTTGAGTTTGTTTTTCACGGGGCTTCTTATCTGTAAAAACATTTCTGGTTTGATTTCAGTTGTGCTTTGGGGATCCTTAGAAAGAACCACAAATCCACAGTTCCTGTTTTTTATTTTCTCTCACCTCTGAGGTGCCGTTGCAGCACTGGCCAAAATTTAAATGTCCACTTACTGGGCAGAAATACACCATTCTGCACTATTTTCTCCCTTGTTTTCTCTGTCATGGACAGATTCTCGCTGCATTCTATACCTCTTAATAATCTAAACCCTGGGAACTTTCCAAAGAGCAGCTGATGCCTCATGGAAATGTTAAAGAACTATTTTTGTATTTAGCGACAGTTCTGGCTGTCAAACTTATTTTTTTCTTTTGTGTTTTATTAATAGCGACACTTGTATCAAAACAGGATTTTTTTGAAGGTTGGGTTTTATAATTTTTTTTTTCTTTTTCTGCTGAAGAGAGCATCTGCTCCCTCTGCAAATTCTACACCTGAAGTCATAATCCTCTGTGACATTGTAATTGGTGGCTCTGGAAACGATTTTGATGTCACGTAAGATTATGACTTCAGGAGGAGGATAAGTAGTGGGAGCAGATGCTCTCCTAAGCAACAAAGATCCCGTTCTCATGCGACTGTCTCTAGTAATAAAATGGAAGGAACAAAATACAGAAAATGATGTGTAAGCAAAGCCTGGAGTCTTCCATGAGCCATCAGCGAGTCTTTAAGCACGTGACTTCTCCAGTGATCCCATTCTTATCCTTGCACAAATGTGCCTTCAGATGGAGTCAGGAATTGACTTTCTCTTGGCTGCATTTTGTCTGCTGCTCCAAGGGCAGAGACATGTGCAGTAAAATCTATGTGTGTGAGCTTTAACCTGTGGGTGAGGCTCTAATTCACACAGCATGGCTTCCCCTAAAAGTGTGCTGCTGTTGTCTCTTTAATCCAAGTTTTACATTGGAAGACCCCACTGGGCAACAAGTTGGAAGTTATATATCCTTGTGCCAGAATAAAGTGAATTATCCTGATTTTTTTTTTTCCATTTGTTTGGAATGTGTGCAGGTGCTGCATGGGGAGCACAGAGAGGGGTGGAAAGGAGGGACCAGAATGAACCTTTGTTTGCTCCCTATTCTTCAGGTCCCAGTGAAGATCAGAGTTCCTGCTTTAGGGCTGTGGAGATGGTGGTGTTTAGGCTGAGAGATGGTTTTGAACAGGGACATGGGGCTAAAGTGACTCCCATTCTCCCAATGCCTCTAAAAAAAGAAGAAATGGGAATGGGAAAGGCCCAGGGCTGAGCACACACCAGGAATTTGCTGCAGGAAGTAGAGCTGGGAGGGCTTGAAAATGCAATGTAGTGCAGGGTAGTCCTTTTTCAGGTGTGGATGCACAGTGGGTTTGGGTCACAGAAGAGACTGGGACCCATCTGGGGAGAACAGACTTGTTTCAGCTGTGGAATTGTACTGGAAGATGGTGTATATACAGGGTGTGGTGATGGGAGCTTGGGAATTAAATCTGCTGCATCACACTGATGACTTACAGCATGATTCCCAAACTCTCCCCTTTGACTATAAAATGAGGTTAGTGTTATGTATTTCTGTTCCACTGGCCTGAAAAGAGACTTATTCTCGTGTCTCTTGGTCTTGTGACAGCTCTGAGCCAGGTGTCCAGCTTTCTGGTGAGCAGTTTCTGCTTGAAGTTTGCTGATATTTGGGACAAACTAGTTTGTGTATTGAAGTCAGTAAAAGCCTCTGATTCAGTTCTGGCTCTTTTGCAATGACACACAAGAGGCAGAACGGGGCTCATCTGGAGCCTCATCAGCAAACAGGAGGCTTGCAAGGGCAAGGTCTCCTCTGAGCTGTAGAGAAGACTGTAAAGATTGTTTCCCTCTGGGCAGATAAATCATTGCAGTGTTTTTCTTTATTCTTTTTCCTTCACTGTGAATGGGAGGGGTGATCTCCTTTATGATTCAGGGAGATACTCTGCACATAAGAAGGGCCTGGTGGTTAGAGTGGGAGATGTGGCTTCAGTGATCCATATCCACTTCCCTGATCTTCCTCAGATTTCACATGACGGTGGTCTAGTCTCAGTTTTTCTGTAAAATGACGTTTTTTTTCCTATCACATGGTGCTCAGCTGCTGCCACACTTCAGATAGCAGCACATCCAACAAACACAATGTTTTCCATTTTATGCTTGGACCCAAACTTTGCTGGAGTGCTCAGCCCCAAGCGCGTGTTGTCCCTGTTTAAATAAGTCTTCTGTTCAAAGCACTGCAGCAGTAATTCCAGAAGCACTAAAATACCACAGTTTGAGGCCCTGTGGTTGTAGGTTCAGGAGTGACCCCAGACCTGTTGCTGTGCCAAGAGGCTTCTTTGCAGAAAAGGTAAAATTGCTTCTCCCTTTGGGGGCTGAGCTGCTGTGCTGGGATCCTTTCTAAAGGCTTGCACAGAGCCTTGTGTCCAAAGGCAGGTCCGAGGGGATGATTCTTGCTACCAAGAGCTTTCCCGAGGCTTTCCACACTGTTATTTTGTGGAGTAGTCAGTAGATGGAGCTGTGACCCATGGAAGGTCCCACCGCTTGCCGAGGCTGCGTGCTAAATAATCGTATTTATACGCCAGTGTTTCTCTGCCCCAAAAATGCTGCGGGCAAGGAATTTGGATGACTTCAGGCTTGCACAGCTACATGGTGTGGTTAGTGGGCACTTCACAAATGTGCAGGAGAAGTTGCTTTCCTGGTGAAGCTTACAATTGGAAAACAGGCTGGAAGAGGGGATGGGAAATGCTTTGGCAAATATCCCCTTGGCCTCAAGGGCAGATTTTTATTTTCCAGTGTGTGCCTTTAGAATTTTGTCGGTTTTAGCTGAAGTGTTTAAATAGCTCCTACCATAGTAATGATTTCAAGGACTTGACAGCACCAGACAATACAAGCCCATGAAAAGTCCTTGGAAAAACACCTTAGAAAAGGATCAAGAAAGCTAGGATAAAATAATAATTAAAAAATGAAAAAAACCAAACAAACAACCACTCAAAAACAAAATGCAAAAAACCAAACAAAAAAACCCCCCAAAGCAAAACAAAAAACCTCTAAGAACACAGTGTCATTAGGGATTCTTCATACGGATAGGGGAGGTGTCATGGCATAGAGGTGAGCTGTGATTTATAGAAATGGAATCCAAGCTAAGCCACAGCAGAGAGAGGAAAAGCGTGGTGCAGCTGGAGTGTGTTTTGGGGTGGTGGGTGGGCAGCTGGGCTTAGCTGCTCGTGTGTCCCAAAAGTGCTGTTGTGAATTCCTGGGAGCTGCTGGGAGACGGTGCAGAGGGCTGGGGCTGCCCGGGGCGCTGGAGCAGCTTCCCCCCGGAGCTGTGGGGTCGGAGTGGGGTCGTGGCAGTCCTCGCCCAAGCTCTCTGCCCCTGCTGCCCAGCCACACTGGTGCCTGTCTCCAGCAAAAGTCACCTGTGCAACTCAGCACTGGTGAGGCCACAGCTTGAGTGCTGTGTTCAGTTCTGGGCCCCTCACTATAGGAAGGACACTGAGGGGCTGGAGCATGTCCAGAGAAGGGAGCGGAGCTGTGGAAGGGTCTGGAACACAAGTCTGATGAGGAGCAGCTGAGGGAGCTGGGGGGGCTCAGCCTGGAGAAAAGGAGGCTCAGGGGGGATCTTTTTGCTCTCTGCGACTCCCTGACAGGAGAGTGGAGCCAGGTGGGGGTCAGTCTCTTCCCCCAGGTAACAAGCAACAGGATGAGAGGAAATGGTCTCAAGTTGTGCTAGGGGAGGTTTAAGTTGGATATTAGGAACAATTTCTGCCCCCAAATGGTTGCCAAGCACTGGCACAGCTGCCCAGGGCAGTGGTGGAGTCACCATCCCTGGAGGGATTTAAAAGCCATGTAGATGAGGCAGCTGGGGACATGGGCTTGGCAGTGCTGGGGGAACGGTTGGACTCAATGATCTTGGAGGGCTTTTCCAACCTAAGCAATTCTGTGATTCTTTGACTGGAGTGACTTTCAGGTTAACCAGTGTTGGAAAGTGCGGAGAATTTTACTCATTTAGGACAATCTGCACGTTCTGGGGATCCAAGACCCAGGGAAAGTGAAACACTTAAGTTACTCTGTCTTCTGCCTGTGTCAGGTATGAGCACTGCTTAGTTTGAAGTGACTTTCACAATAAGATTCCTGCCACTTTCTAGGAATTGCTGTTTCCATCTGAATTGGATCTTCCTATTCAATCTTCTGTAGCATTACCTAAATTTCTCTCTGCTTGTTATTGCCCTTTTTTAACATGAAACTCTTGGCTGGATCTTACCTTTTCCGAAACTGCCGATTCCAGTGGCCCTGTGTGGCTGTGAGAGCTATCATGCTCACTGAAGGGAAGAAGCACCCTCCTGGGATTCAGTTGCAGAAATAGGGCTTCCAGGTGGGAGCAAGGAGCTGAAACTGAGTATTTGTAAAGTGCTGAGTGAGCCAGTTCCTCTGCTGGCATTTACCACAGGACTGAACTATCACAAATGAATTTTTGCTCACCTCAGGGCTAAGCATTCCCCCCTGCCCTGGATATCCCTGCAGTATTCCTCTTGTCTGGCTTCTCATTGTGGTCTCAGCTTCTGAAAATCCCTTTTTGGGTAATCCTTTTACTGTTAGAGGGGGCAGAGGGGGCTGTAGGAGCAGTAGGTGTGTGCAAGATCTTTGAATTCAGCTGAGTCCTGCAGCGTCGCTCCCGCACTGCTGCATCGGATTGACACTGCAAAAAGCTGGTATTAGCACCTAGGGCTCTTTTAAGATTTGCAGGCTGGTTTTGCATCCCTTCACCACCTTCTCTTCCTTCTGACCTTGAAGAAGTCCTGTGTCCCAGAGCCAGTGGTGGCTGCTGATCCCGCCCCGGCAGCCTCAGCATGCCACGGGCTCCAGGCCCCGTAGAAGTGGGATTGCAGAAGACTTAATGTATCGCCAGGCTGGTGGAGTGAATCATTAGCATCCTGCTCAAGCTTTCATTGTCTGTTTCATTTCCTGCTCTTGGAAACCCCTGAATCATTCTGTCACAGACTGAGTAACAAACTGCATCCTTGTCAGCTTGCGTTGCCCAAGGATTCCTTGGCGGGCTTGGCAAAGGCTGACTGCTCGAGGTGTGGCCCAGACACCTTTGCTTCTACCAGGGATGTTGTTTATGGGTGGGTTCAAATACTTTACGAGCCAGCACAGCTTGTGGTACTGTCCCCAGTTTGCCATGTTAATTTATCGTCTTTTGAGGGTACTCACAAAACCCCTTCTTTAAATGCATTCCTGTGGTTGACCCAAATGGCTCGTTCTAGCTGCCAGCTCATGTGTTTTGAAGGGAATTCAGTCCTGAAACCTTCCTCAGCGGGTAGATTGGTTTGTGCATGAAATAACTTTCAGGGATTGTCCTCTCTCTCTTGGCTGAGAAGTAATATTGGAATAGTACTGTCGTGCTTTCTCTTCATGAGGGTGTAAAAGGCTGAACGGAAGCATTAACTGCAGCTTTAAAGCATTTCCATAGTAAAATAAATCTAATTGAGCAGTTATTGCAGTAGCTTTTTAATTTGTGGAAGAGATTAGGAAATAACTTTCAGCTTGCTCTGGCAGAGCACTCCCCTAGGACGTGTCCTGGGCTCTCTGGCATCGCTCTTTGGGCTCTTATTCCCTCCCCTTCTAATTGTCCAGTCACATTTGACTGATGCAGAGTTCAGCTGGCAAAATAATGTAAGAACCTCAATCTGCAGGCGTGCTTGATACAAACCTCAGTTCACAGGAGAAGTAGCAGAGTGCCATTCATGCCTTACAGGGAAACCACAGCAGAGAGATGTAATTTGCCTCGGCTCGGGATGAGTCTGATGTGTTATTGCTCCTTCCCTGTGGCTCAATGCAATGGCAGATGATGCTGCCTTGGAGATAACGGGGGAAGAGTTGGCAGTGATGTGTGTGAAGGATTTCCAGAGTCCCATCTACACCCCTTGGTCTCAGGTTGGAGGCTATAGTGATGGGATTTACAGTGAAGGAGAATGACAGGCTTTGGGAGAATGTTGGTTTGTCTGTGTGGACATGAAGGGATGAAGGCACCCCTAGAGGAAAACACCTTATGGAGAAAATATCTCATTGTGTGGAGTTAAGAGCAGCCAGAGGAATCACAACAGCTTTCCCTGGGAACTTTTCAAGTCCATTTCTGAGGTTTGGTAATGAAGTCTGCTCAGTGCTGGCACTCTGGCAGGGCTGGAAGAGAGAATGGCTCTAAGGAATGGGTCTGCTTTAGAGTCAGTGTGGGGAGGCTTTGCACCCCTCTTGAGAGGCTTCTGGGGGATGAGTGGAGGGCAAGAGTCCTCCCTGCTCACAAAGGAAGGGATCTGGGAGAATCCCACCTGCAGTTTCTTTGGTGTGGCTGGAAAATGCTCTGGAGAAGCTTCACTGGCGATCACTGTAAGCAAGGAGAGCTTTTGCAGCTCCCTGGTACTGAGGTCAGGACACGGCCAGTGGAACAAATTTTAAGTGGTTGTCTGGCCTTCCCTGAGAAGACAAGGAAAGTGTGTGTGTGTGTTGGGTCATGCTGCTGCCAGCTGCTCCAGCTTGTCCTGGCACTTCCTCCATTCCACTGTGCCATGCTCAAGGAAGGGAGTTTCCAGCCTGGCTCAGGTAAGCTGGCTGAGGCTTTCAAGACAGATGCCACACTTGAACTTTGAGATGTGAGCAAGTCTCCCAGAGAAGGCAGGCTTAGGCTGTGGCTGGCAGAGGATTAACAGGGGTTTGTGAGTGTAGATCAAAGAGCTGCGTACAGGGCAAAAAGTGAGTTGGTCCCAATTCTCTTCTCTTGGGAAACTTGTGCCTCTCCAGAAGCAGCTCACCAGCCTGTGGGGGAGGTCTGGGTGGAGAGGGGAAAAGGTGTGCAACTGCAGCAGAGACTGGTTTGCATTTGAGAGTCATGCCAACCAGAGTCCATGTCTACTCTGTCCCTGCTGTGCTGTGTTTCCCTAAATCAAGCTTCTCCTGGTTTTCTTCCTTCCTTTCCATCTCTGGAACCTCTTTTCCCATAAGCCCAGCTCAGTTTGTGGAGTTCAGAGATCTGGCCTTGATCCACTCCTGATACAGTGTATTTCCTCACCTTATCTACTGTGTGCTGCTTTTGTTGGCAGTGCTCAATTATCCCACCTTGTGTGCCCTCTCTCTTGTTTGCCAGCTTCTGGGAAGTGGGATGTGCTGAAACACTGGAATTTGGCATAGGGCTTTCCTTGGGTTTCTCTGGAAATCTCAAGGGGAAATACATTCCTCAGCCCCAAACACTGCCTTGTCCTTTCCTTACAAGTAAAGAAGGTAAGTTTGAGCAGCACCTAACACAGGGGAGCTGTCATCTTCCAGTGTCTGTGGTGCAGAGGGTTGCAGGGGGGTATAATCCATCCCTCCAGGCTGGCTGGTGAGATTCCCCATGGCTTTGGGCTGCCCTTTGGCTCTCTCAGCAGGTGGAGTCTGCAGGGGACTTGCTGGACTCTCTGGAGAGGTATGTCAGTGTTTGCCAGGAGATAACTGCATTCCAGGGAGGGACTCTTTTGTCTTGCTAAAATTGAGGAAATCTGATCAAAGTGCAGCCTTGCTTTAGACTTTTTCTCTTTCTTTTTGACTTTGTCACTGACCTACATATTGAATCCTACCACAGTGGTTGGAAGTAAGTGAGAGTGTAGTGTTAGGCTATTTACCAAGCTGTTCACTTGAAAATAACCTTACTGTGTCCAGTCCACACCTGTTCTGGGATAATTTTGGAGACAAAGAGCAAACCATCGTTAACCCTTTCATCCACATACAACCTGTTCAAGATCTAACAGCAGGGAGACATTGTACCTCTGCTGATGCCAGGAGGAATTTGTGACATAGGGTGTGCTTTGGTGTTGTTTCCCAGCTCTGTGGATTATTCCAACCAGCT
Source organism: Manacus vitellinus (assembly GCF_001715985.3). NCBI lineage: Eukaryota > Metazoa > Chordata > Aves > Passeriformes > Pipridae > Manacus > Manacus vitellinus. The sequence goes on from NW_021938949.1 coordinate 6,447,656, forward strand.
GCTGAGGCCCGACTGGCTCTGTGTCCACATCCAAATGAGGACACTTCAGAGACCTTCTTGTGAAAGCTCCTGCTGGGTGGTTGTTGGTTTGGTGTTGAGTCTGCTGGACCAGAGGCTATGCTGGAAAATATAAGTGTGGGGGGGTGTTTTCTTTGTTATCCCAGTGCTTGTTTCTGATTAAAGGATCTGTTTTGGAGGGGCTGCAAGTCAGTTGCCTAAAAAACTTGCTTTCATTTAATTAATCGTGATGAGTTTAGTCTGGAGGTTTTGTAGAGCAGAGCAAGCAAGCATATCCTTGGCTTTTTCCCTCGGAGCAAAAAAAAAAAGCAAACAGGGTTTCATGTCTGAAACTGCAGCTCTTTTGTCTCCCCAGGTCGACATCCTTCTCTGTCCTTTGGGTTTTAATTTTACAAGCCATGCGTTTGCAGAGGTGGATGGAGTTTGAAGTCCATCCAGGTGTGGAATGAGGAAAGAACCCTCAAGAAGATTACAGGAGCTATTCTGCAACTCATTAACTCACTCTCTTCCCCTTCTTGTTATCTCCTCCCCATGCCTAGGGCCTTTCAAACTAGTGCTCTAAGTGCCTCTCACTTAATCTAGCCCACCTGGACAGGTGTATGAAGAAAGGAATTGCCTTCCGGGGAAGGACTAAAGGAGCATAGATTGCAGAGGGAGGCTGCTTTTGGGAACTGCTAATCCCAGTTTAACATTATGACAGCTGCTCGTTAAAATCAGGGTGTTTTTTAACAGGCAGTTAAAGGAGAGGCTTTGCACGCACATTTAGCTGAGAATAATAGTGAACCATGTGCATTTGATTTTTTTTTTCCTTAAATCACGCAAATTGTACATGGAAAGAATTCTCCGGCGTCAACTTGCTGGGGTTTGGAATTTACAAGGTTTGCAGTAACATACAGTTTCCTGTTGAGGGGGGGGGAGAAAATTACAAAGCTTTCTTTTTTTCCTTTTCTTTTTTTTTTTTTTTTTTTTTTTAAGATGAAGTTCAAACCCGTCATACAGACCCAGCCTCTTTGGAAGGGACACTGAGTGCATTGGGGTTTTTCATTTGTCTCAGTGGCAGTTCATCATGTAAGCTTGTCTGGGTTCTTGTTTTTATAGCTACATGTAAAGGCTGCTTATAAACTACAATTTTGTATATGGTGAGAAGGCAGCACACAGATCCAATTTGGGAGAGCCTGTATACAAAGGAGGAAGCAGAGGTTTGTTTCCCTTGGGGAGATGGCAGTTTCTTCCATGCTGAACTTCAGTAAACTTGGTCTATTAACATGATTTTCTCTGCAGGACTGTGGTGTTGGATAAGAAACATGAAGAGCTGAGGCAGAGGAGGGACTATCAAAGAGACATTTGGCTGTATTTTATATGAAATCACTGCAGACTTTACCAGCTGCCTCCCAGATCAGCAGTTATTTTGCTGGTTGATTTCTTGAGGGCAGTGCTGTGGAAGTAAGAAGCTGCACAGCTCCTACACGAGCCCCCAGATCCACTCGAGGAGCCGTGTCCTCTTCTGTCAGCCCTTAGGCATGAGGCATGACAGGCAGGTCTGTGATGCAGAAAGATATAAAATTGCCCCAGGTAGTGCTGGAAATCCTTACTCCTGCAGCTACTTAGGCAAATGAATTTAACCTGCCAGGACTGAGCAACTAGCCTGGGAAAGGGTGTTTCTCTGCCACATTTTTGGCAGCTCCAAATAATTTGAGGATGGAAATATCCTTTCTGTCTCCCAGGAAATGCCAGTCTCTTGTGTACCTTTCTTCAGCTTTGGCTGTGTTGCTACCTGGGGTTTTCACGTGTGTTTCCAGCAGCAGAATCTCCAGCCGTTCCCTCTCTGACAGAAATCTGACCGTTTCAGAGCTAGTCATGAGCTGGGAATCTTCCAGGCACTCATCTGTCTAAGAGAAGTTTGTTGAGCAGTGAGCTTCTCTTTAGGCTCAGCACAGCCTCCAGGGACTGGCGCTGCCAGTGTGACTCTGCCTCCCTGAGAGTGATAATGAACTGGTCCTTGTCACACCATTCAGGGGAAGCATCTTGGTGGCACAGGGCTAAGAGTCACAAGCCTTTTTAATCTTAAGGTGTAGCTCTTAAGGGAAATTATGCTACAGTTTTACCCCCCAGCTTTAAAAGACTGAACTCTTGCTATACCACACAGGGTAATACTGTTTCTCTTCCCCTACTCTTCCTCACAGGTTGCTGTCATGTAGGGTACTGGCTGATGGGGACTTGATTTTTTTTTTTCTTTTTGTATGGTTCTTTCTACATTGTTTAATGGCTTTAACTTTTGTAGATCTCTTCCTCTGCTCTGCAGCCTGGATTAAAAAGGAGGCTGCAGTGTGTGTGTGTGTGTGTGTGAGTGTGAGCACACTTAAATGCTTATCTGCACATCTGAGCTTTCTAAACTTGCCTGTGCTCTAATTGCAGAGTGTAGACTCTGCATGCAGAACAACCCAGCCTGAAGTGATAATCCCAGGCTCAGCCCCCAGGGAATGCCTGGCACTGCTCTGGCCTGATTTTCCTAATGGCTCTGCAACTTGCTGCTGGTTTGCAGGTGGTTTAAATTGTTATCTCTGAGCACCTTGCCCAGCTTGGACAGAGCTCTTGGGATCTCTGGTCCTTTGAGAATACCTGTATTTTGTGATTTATTTATTAATTTAGAAAATCTGGGCTTGTGCCAGCTCAGCACACTTGCTGAGAAGGGGTGCAAGCACAGTCTGCACTCCCTGCTAACACAGAGAGGGAAGAGAGGGAGACCTGGAGTTCCAGCTGCCCCTCCTGCCCCCTCTGAACAACCCTTCCGTGCCCCCACCCCTGCATGATCGATATCCATGCCATTCCTTTCTCTTGCACTGGAGAATTGGTATTTTTCCTTGGCTAATAACCTGTGTCTGATTTAGTTTCCAGGCAGAACGCCCTGCATTAAATGTCGTCATTTTCCCTCTGCTTCATGAGGACTTGACAGAGGTCATCAGAGATGTCCCCATGCGGCACTTGGATGAAATTACCTTGTTTAAGAGCAGAGTGGCCGAGGAACCTCCCAATTTGTGGTGGTGACTGTCACAGCAGGGAAAGGACAAGTCAGCGTGAACACATGGAATAGCTTCTTGTTGGCCTGGATTGCCCGTCTTCGGCTCCTGGCCACCTCACTGGATGCTGTACAATCACTTTAACCAGGTGCAATTGCAAAATAATAATAAAGAAAAAAGCTGGTCCTTTGCAGTGGGGAAAAATCTGTTGGATGTTTGCTTGCATCTGAAAATCCTGTCTCAAAGGCTTCTGGAATCTTGATGAGTATTTCCTTGCGGTTGATATGAATTGTTTCGTTATTTTGCTGAAGTTAAAGGTAAGAGAGACTGACTTAACGATGCTCTTTCCCCCGTGTCGCCTGGTGTCTTTCCCAAGGGCCCCTGTGTACGTTGGCAGTGTGCTTTGTGATGTTGGTGGAAATCATTCTTTGCTTCGGTCTGTTTTTGGCAAAGTAGAAAGCCTAGGCCAGCTGAGAGGCACAAAAATGTGTTGCTCAATTGAAGCGCATCACATCTTTTCTATGTTACAAATAGGCATTTGTAGTCACACACGTGCAGTCCTGGATATTTAAAGGGTTTTTTTGATGGAGAAGTACCACAAGGACTCTTCTTTTTATTTTTAAATAACAAATTAAGGTCATTAACCCCTCAACCATGGTATATTCTTGCTGATGCTGTTTCCAGTGGTCTGGTGGAAGAAGTTCTCAGCTCTTTTGGAAATCCTTGTCTTAGGGTAGATGGTGCCTACAGTAAATAAGTTGAGGCTCAGATCTGATTTATATGCAGTCTGTCTTGCAGTGTAGATGGGAATGTAATGTTCCAGTTCTGTCCTTATATCCCATGCCTTGAGCTCATGCTAATTTTAGAGATGTTATGAAGTATTTTCACAGTGTGATTTCTGTCGGCTTCTCTGCTCCACAGAACTTCCTCAGGCATCAGTAGTGGTCTGGATCACTTTCATATTGCCTTATTTACTGAGCACTTTTGAAAGCGTCAGACAGCTGTACCAAAAGCCAAGTAATGAATTCCTGGAGCTACATTTCTGGGTGGCATAATTTCCCTTGGTAGCAAACCAGGTCTGTCTTCTGCAAAGCAGCTACTGACCAGAGCTGTCTAAATTCACCTAAATCCCGAATGTGTTGAGCAGTGCTTTCCTGGGGAGGCCCAGAGTTGTCCAAAGATGATATCCCCATCTCCTTGTCAGCATTTTCTGCACAAGATGCCATCTCCCAAACAATATTCTGCCCTCAGTGTTCATGGGAGCCCTGCTCTGATGGGCTAGATTTGAGAGTAAAGTGCATCTCCCAGCTTTGCAGGACTTTCCCTCCTTATTTTCCTGTCAGCCAGGTGTGAGCCTGCCTGAAAGTCTGTCCTGTGGGTGTAAATCTTGAGCCAGGCTGTGATAACCCTTGTGCTTGGAGAGGTTACGGTGTAAGGAGCAGGTAAATGTCAGGCTCCTGCTGGCACGGGTCTGTGCCTCGCTGGAACCAAGCCCTGCGTGGTTTGCTGGGGTTCCCTCCCTTCCCCTCTCAGGACAGGGAGCCAGCACAGTCTCTGGTTTGCAGTTGGCAGCAGGATGGCGAGGCTGGCTCGTGCTCCTCTGGGAATGCTGCAGCTGAGCTCTGAGCCCTCCGGAAGCGTTTGAGGCTCTGCCTCAGGTTCGGCTCCGTGCAGGTGAGTGTCAGGAGCTGGTGCCCTGTTCTTGGCATCCTGCTGCTCTTTTCCCTCCCATTCTCCCTGATGAGGTCATTCTTTCTACCTCTTGTCATATTACTTGCCTGTTTGAGTCCCTCTCTCCCTTTCCAATAGCTTTCTGCTCTCCTTCTACCCTCACTTCAGTGCATCTGATGGATTTTTTGGCAGAAACATGAGCTGCTGCTCTGTCCAGTTCAGGCCACTTCAGCTCTGCCTGGTTTTTGTCCAGGTTTCTTTCCTAGGATAGCTAGTGAGGGTTAGGGAGAGTGTTTGCAAAGCTACTTTCACCTCCTTGTCTGAAGCATTGGCAAAGCTGCTTTCTCCTCCTTGTACCTCTGGCTGCAGGGCAGGGCAGAGGGAAGGCTGAGGATATGGAACCAGCTCTCTGATGCCTAAGGGAACCTGTGTAGTCCTGTGAAGGAATCCCAGCAGTTTGGTACGTGCTACAGGAGCGAGGCCGTTCCCACCCTCAGCAGGGATTTCCCCTCCACAAACAGGCTGTGGCATCAGCAGGAGCTTGGTACTGCTGCCAACTCACCTGTTCCTGTCCCACTGGAAAACCTGGATGGGGGACCAGAGGTGTTCAGAAACCAGCTGTTGCTTGATAGTGCTGTTAACCCTTTGGTCTTGGGATTGCAGTCAACTGATGGAACAGGCTGTTCCTTTGGCTTGGCACATCTATATCCACCTGCCTCGTGTCTTGCTGGATGGGGGCAGCAATCAGGCATGTTTTATAATGCTGTTATTCTGTTGCCTGGGATGTGTTGTTTAGGCATCTGTATTTGTGCAAGTGGGTCAGAAATCCTGGTGATGCTACCAGATACAACCATGGCTAGGAAAGGTCACCCACAGGTGATAAAGAGATAAAAATTCCTTTCACCCCCAATTCCGGGCCAGTGCTCGATATCTCTACTAGAAATCCTCTTATGGTGAGTGAGAATTTCCGCTGCTTCTGCACTCCAGGCAGGATTCACCAGATGTTAATAATGTGCTTATTTTCTCTAAGTGCTATTTTGGCATCGGTGTTAATTACAATTTATATTCTGCAACATTTACACTGGGAAAAGAACCCACCCTAATAGTCCCCAATTGGCAGAGCTGGGCTATTAAACACAGCTCCATATGTTCTGAGCGGAGCAATGGTTGGGACTCGGAGCCCACTCAGCGCTCAGGCTCCTGCAGGAAGCCGTAGAGGAGAAGAGGGGAGCAGAGAGATGGGTGTTCTGCTCCTGGCTTTTATTTAATATGAAATCCCCCCTCCTTTTCTCTGTTCTCTGTCCCCATCTCTCCAGAAATCTCCCTCCTGCTGTCTGTGAGCATCTAATGAGGTGATCTCTGAGCCTGCTGATGCTGCTGTCCATAGTCTAAAATAAATGAATTCAATTCCAGAAGGTGCCCTTCTCACAGGGAGTGCCTCTGCAGGATCCTAGTCCCTGCTGGCCTGTTCCTTGCTGCGCTCCAGAGCAGACCTCCAGGCTTTGGGAACTGCAGCAGAAGTCTTTGCTTTGATCACCAACAAGGTGTCCACACTTCTGTGGGAGAAGGATATTCTGGGACAGGTGCTGTTAGTGCCTAAAATCTGCTGTTGTTTGCTGCTCTGCTGACGTCCAAAGTCTTGTTTGGCGAAGTGGCATTTGGTTCCTGCAGGCTGGGAGGCTCTGGAGTGACAGTGGTTTTGGTGTGGGGAATTCGGAGTGGCTAAGTCATCAGTATTCCCCTGGCTTTCTTAGGAGCAGTGTAGGTTAAAGGATTGCCTCCTCAGCTGTTTGCAAAGCTGATTTCATGGTCTCTTTGGGAAGTGACAGTGTATCCACTGCTCCATCTGGGGAAGGAGCTGTGTGGTGACAGCCTTTCCTCCCTTTGGAGAGCTTGGGCTGCAGTCGCTTGTTTGTCGGGGAGGGGGTTTGGCAGGAGGAGATGAGATTGGAGTGAGAGGAGATAGGGCAGGATGGAGTCACGGACCTCGCACTGGAAGCCAGACACACATCATGAGTCCTGGCCTCAGTTTCCTCACTTGTGGAAGGGAGGAGGCTCATTTGCCTGGCAGGAAGCCCCCAGGGGTGCAAAATGCTCTCTCCTCTGGGCGAGGTGTTGCTCCCTGGGGAGCACAGGGCAAGGCTGGGGCTGCCTCCTCCTCTGCCAGGTGTGTGAGATCCTGGGGAGCAGAGCAGGACTGTCTCCTCACCTTGGTTTTCAGAGGTGTGAGCGTCCTGTGGTGGACCGTACACGTGAGGTGCTCGATGCTTTCTCCCAGCAGCATTTTTTAGGATGGGGCGACAGAAACGTGAGACTTTTCCACTGACGGAGTGCAGAAGGGTTGTTTCACCTGCTTAAGGGAGATGCAATTCCCTCTTGGCCAGTCCCAACAGTGTCCAACCAAAGCTCCTCTCCCTGTCCACAAGGAGAGCGGTGCAGGAGCTGTGCTGGGTGTTGCAGAGGCGAATCTCCTTCCACTGCAGCTCTCCTGCCTGTGTGATGAGATGCACAGGCAGCCGGGGTACTCCAGCAGGAGAATCATTTCCATAGAAACCAATTGGGATCTTGTATGGGGAATAATGATTAATAGTGAAGGGATGTTGCCTCAGGCCCTTTTCATTTTTTAGGGGCCAGTGAGGGACAAACTGGGGCACAGGTAAAGGGACAGGCAGACTCGAAAACTAATGGAAACCATCCCTTCCATTAATTTCCAGGGCAGCTTCCCCTCTTCTCCTCCTACCCAGCCCCCAGTGCTGCTTCCCAGCTTTCGTCAAATTTTCAAAATGGCTAACCTGGTTAGAAATAATCATAATAATAAAAAAGGATGGATGAGGTCTGACTACTAACATTGTTGCTGTTAGCAGCAGGATTTCAGCCATAAAACATGAAGCAAGGGAGGCATTGACCTTTCCACTGTTTGAAATGAATGGAGACATCAATATCTATTGTTTTGTGGCATTGACCTCTGACGCTCTCGGTTCGCCCTCCCCTTTCTTTTTTTTTAATTTCCCCCTGACACTCGAGGAAAGGGGTCAGTTTGTACCATCTATTGATCCCGATCTTACTTGGTGATAGGGAAATAATTAGAATTTTAAAGATCTCTGCTGCATGCTGGCGAAATACATACAGAGAGGCACAGGCTAAGCCCCTGCTTGCTGCGTTGCATTCTCCCCCCTTCTTGCAGAGATCCAAAGCTCTGAGATCTGAAGGAAGACAGATCAATATAGGTTTAATCATGATGGGGGTTTTATTTCAGTTTTTTAAATGGTAAAGTGTAACGTTTTATGTTAATGTTGTCGGAGTCTGGCTGCCTGGTGCCTTGTTTTATTTATTCTTTTAAGTAGCCCCTTCTTTTGTGAACTTCATCTATGTACAGAGAATGTGAAATCAGGCATTGCTAATTAGCTGTATGACAATTAAGTAATGTAGCACAAAACCATTAGGACACTGGATTTGTTTTTGAAGTTTGTCCTTTGAAGTGGAAGCTGCAACTCCCTGCCCAAGGCTGCTGGGGAAAATGTTTTTCTATCAAAACTTTCTTTGAAAATAAAATGTCAGTGTAAGAGTCCCTATTTCTGTCATCTCTCCCTCTAAACAGCGGGTGGAAATTGTTTCTCCTTGTAAAAACTGCTGGCATTGATAGAAAAGGGGAATTTAGGAAAGCATTAAATGGGTAGTTGGTCTCCAAACACCCTCAGTTCTGGTGAAGATGTTACCAAAAATGCTTGTTTGGAAGGGAAGGAAGGGTGCTGCGTTAGGAGAGAAGACCCAGCTCACGACCCTGGAGATGGCAAAGGGAGGTGGCCCTAAAACTGTGGGTTCAGCTCTGACACCCCAAGTGCCATCAAGGTGACAGTGTGGTCACAGACACCGACAGGCTCCTGGGTTCGGGCTCTCCATCCGTGCGCTCGTTTGACACTTGTGTTTGCATCTGGCCCTTTGTCCTCGTAGTGAGTCGAATTCTGAATGTGCAACTTTCATGTACGCTGGTGGCATGTAAAACTTCAAATAAAGAGTGAAACATTTGGAACCAGGTCTGTCTCCTTGCCTCCTGCTATCTGTTTCCCTCTAAATCCAGAGCCCAAAGCCGCCCTCCCAGGAGGCACACTTTGGCACTGCGTTTTGAGGTGAGGTGTGTGTGGGCAGGGATGTGCCTGGGTGCAGCCCTAGCCTGGACAGGGAGCTGTGGAATGTCACTGGGAGTGCTGGGGTGAGTGCTGCTGAAAAGGTTACAGCCCTACTCCCTCAGGCCTGAGGTTTTGGGATGCTGCTCCACACACCATGGTGCTTGTGGCTGAGGGCTCTGCTAAAGGAGCTACTTTGTGTTTAGGAAATGCTTCTCCTCCATGGATCTTGGAGCACTCAACTGCTGAACCGTGCTGCTGTGGGACAGAACACTCAAGGTCAGGTTGGATGGGGCTTGGAGCAACCTGGCCTAGTGGAAGGTGTCCCATGCTCGAGAAAATGTGCACCCTATTGAGCTGTCTCTTGTGCTGTTGTTTCTAGGGATAGTGGTACACGGAAACTAGGCTTCAGCACCTACTTTGGATTGAGAAAATCTACAAAATAAACACGCAGGAGGATCAGCTTTGTGGAAAATGGTGCAGCTCAGGTACCCATGTGCTTAAGTCAGCTCACCCCAGGTAGGTGAAGTAGAGGAGAGCGTCAGAATGTGGTTGTGATCAGTTTTTAAAAGGTGAGTGAGTCTGTGCAGGACTTGTGTTGGGACTGTGTGCTGGGATCTCTGCCTGCAGTGATCCAAGGTTTTATTCCAGGGTGGATCACGAGCCCTCCTCTGTTGTTTTTCAGTTCTGGCAGGTCTGCTCACTTGGGCACAGAGCAGAGACCCTCCCTTCATCCCTCCTGTGCTTGTATTTAACTTATGGATTTTATTGTTCCAATAACTTTTATCTAAATGTGGTTTTGGGGGAGGGAGGAAGGAGATAAGGAGGGAGGAGACTGAAGAAAGAATGTGCTTTTGGACTCTGCTAAGTCTCCATCTTATCGCTGGGCCTTGCCGTGGGGTTTTGGCATTCGGGATTCCAGGGGAGGACTCCAGTGGGAAGTGGCTGAAAGGGCCGTGGTTGATGTGAAACACTGGTGGGAGGAAACCCAAGGAAGGCCCATGCAGAGCATCCCCCTTCCCATTTGGTACTGATTTTGTGTCCTCTGCCAGCTTATCTGTTGGCAAGGAGGGACCTGACTTGGTTTCAAGCAGGAAGAACTGGAGCAGGGGTGTGGAAAGGCTGAGGGAGAAGAGCTCAGCTTGGCACAGGGAGGGATGGATGTCTCGGTGTGTTTCTGGTTTTACCCTCACCTGTACAGCCAGTATTTGGGCACATGGAGTATTGATGTCAGCAAGGTGGGCAAGAGTCCCTGGTTCTTCCACCTTCTGGGACCTTGTCTGGGAGGTCTCCAGGCCTGGGATGGCAGGAGGAGAGGTCTCCTGGGTCTGTGCTCTGTGTAACTTCTCACTCCCTGGGTCAATTTGGGAGCAGCGTGTGCGTCGCTGGCTCCGAGGTGGAGGCAGGAGAGAAGGGAATGTGGAGAAGAGCAGCCAAATTGCTTTAACTCCCAGAGGCTTTGTTTGTGGCCACAGGATGCAGCTGACAATTTGCAAGGTGCTAATTTTGGGCTTGGTACTTCCCAGCCCCAGAGGTGGCCTCTCCCCAGGGTGCATGCACAAGGGAGAACCTGCGTGTGAGGGAGGTTTCTGACCATGGGGAAAGGTGGAAAGTCTTGGGAAGGACCAGAAGGAGAGGAGAAGTTATGGTGTCAGGGCATTTGGTAAGCCATAGCCTCTGTTCAGTCCCCGTGATTCAGCCCTTTTTTTTGCTTTCTGGTTGGCATCAGAGTGGACTCCAGAGTCGCATTCCCATTTCACTGTGCTTGAATTTGGTTTTGGTGTGGTGGTGAAGGTTTGCATGGAGAGGGAGAGCCACGGTGAGTGGAGAAGAGGAGAAAAAGGATGAGCTTTCTCTCTCCTAGGAAGTACAAATGGATGGAGCGGTATTTCTGAACAAACAAGTCTCTCATCCCTGTCTCCTGGAAGCTGCATTATCAGAGCACCATCACTGTCCTCTCTTCTCCTTCCTACCACCCCCCCCCGATGAGCAGGAATTAAAAATACAACTAATAAAACCCTTTTACTTTCTCCAGCAGGAGAAAAAAAAAAGAAAGCAAAGCAGCCTTGAAAATGCTAAAGGACATAAAGGGCATTCATGAAAGGGTTGGATGGTGGTTATTGCAGCAGGGGGAAAAACATTATTTCACTGTGCAGATAAAAGGAAGTGGAAAAGCAGCATATTTATAGCTGGGGAGCCTGGATTCCTTGTTAAGCTGCTATTATCAAATTAATGTCAAAATGCATCAAACAGGCACGAGTGTTCTGGGCCCCTTATGCAAAGTGCTTGCAAATTGGTTACAAATACATTTGTTTACAGGGGACGAGGCAGGAGCGAGCTAATTAGTCATTGTAGCAGGGCTGTTTTCTGTCCTTTTTTTTCTATTTTTTTTAACATTTTTTTGGCAATTACACAAACAAGCTGTTTTGAAGTATAAATACGTGCTGCATTACAGCCCCTTTTAAAGGGAATCAAATAGGAATTGTGGATGCAGAGGGCTTGATGTGAGCATTGTTACCTCTCCTCCCTGGACACTGCAGCCCGTGCTGGGCGCTCGGCTCCAGGATGTGCTGTGGAAACCCACAGGAGAGCATCGACAGGGTGAGGTGTGGGTGGAAAGGGAACAGCTTGTGGTTTTGGGTCATCCAAGGGGGTTGATAACCCCTCATAGGGGACACAGTGTCAGGATGGGGGTGGCTGTAGCTGCTCCAGCTCGCTGAGCACTTTGGATGCCATGAGGCTGCAGCCACATCCCATGCTGGGGATTGGCCATTTGGGTATGGGATCTGTGGAGGTTTCGGTCGCCCACCAGTATTGTGGGAATTCCCTTTGGGTTTTGGATATTTTGAGGTGCTTTGGCTGTAAGCAGCAGCTGCCAGCTCAGGGTATGAAGCACTTTGTGCCCAGCTACTTGGTACCAACATTGTTTTGGGGGATGCCCTGACATACAGAGCATCCCATGGTTGGGTGACAACATCCACTCAATGTGAAGAAAGGAGTCTGGTGTTCCCTCAGGTGAACGTGTCTTCAGGGCTTCTTTAACCAAACCACAGGCTGTGCCTCCCAAACCTGTTAATGAGGAAGGGAAGCAGGAAATCTTATCTGATCTTCAGTGTGGGAATGGTTGGGGAATTTGGTTGGGGGGCAGATGGAAACTTCCCGCTGCCCTGCATCTTCATGCATCCCGTTCTGGGATTAAATCACACCTCTGCCACTCAGGGGAAGCTGCTAATTGAATCTGCTCTGATGGGAGAGAGGATGAAGCCAAGAGGCATTTACTACCATTAGTATTATTTTTAATTTACTAAGAAAGAGAAAAGAGAGAGGAAGGAACATGCCGTTGCCCCTCTCGTGCTGGAGGCCCCGACGTTTCTTGGCAGAAGGTGCAAACAGCCCCGTGGCTGCTTCTGCATTTGGATTTGTTTGTGGTAAATCTGCCCTTCAGGCTGTAATAACCCTTCTGAGCAGGTCCTGTGCTACCAGAGGTGCTGGGAACATTGAGTTTAATGCCATCATAAAACCCTGCTGTGGTTTCCATTCCCTCGGGGGGAGCAGTGACCGTGCAGGATGGTCGTGCTCAGCACGGCTTTCGTGCCAGCAAAGCCTGGGGTGCTTCAGGTCCTGCCGTGGATGGAGCTGGATGGCATCCTGAGGTCCCTCTGGGATCAGAGCTTTCCTCTCAGAAGCCCATGGCTTGGTGCAGTAAAGGGACATGAGCCCGGCTGAGCTCCCCAAGCCCCGTTCATGAGGGTAGTTGATGATGAAGAGATATTTTGTGTCTCCAGCCTCCCAGCTCCCCCATGGTTTGCAGATGTTGGGTGCAGCACATCACTAAGCTCATCTGGGTGGGAACAGCACAGAAGAAAATCTTCTTGGAGGACCAAGAGCAGTAGGAGAGGGAAGGGCTTTCCCTGGCCTCCTGCAGGATCTCTGATGTTTGCTCCAGGTTTTATTCTTGTAAAACTCAGGGTATAATTTCTCTGCACCTTGGACCTGATTTTCAGCGCTACCTTCAAACTCCAAACCTCTTGTTACCATTTCTTGTCCCATTGACTTTGGCGGGCTCATTGGCCCACTCCATTGGGATCAGGGTGTATGATTTTGAGGAATGTTCCCATTTCCAGCATAATCCTACCCCTGCCCTGTGAGCTCTGCAGGAGCACAGCTCAGCTGGTCAGCAAATGTGTGAGCAGCCCATTGCAATCAGGCTTTAACTCACGCCCAGTTGTTCCAATCAGAAGGTGTCTCTCTTCATTTACAGCAGGGCTCTGGCTCGGGTTTGACTGTCACCTCTGATGATTGTTGGTGACCGTGGCATGGGAATGGATCCTGCTGTGGTTTGAGCTGTGGGTGTTTCATGCCTGCTTTTCTTGTGCAGGAGTGTGCCAGCATCTCTTTGCCATGATGGTCAGAAGCAGACCTCCAATTTCCACCCTCTTTAAGTCACACTGCTTTGTACCCTTTCCCTTGGAGAAGGCTGTGGAGCCCAATGGTTTTGCCTTGGTGGGATGGGACAATGGGGCACAGACCTGGGCTTGATTTTCTTCTGCACTGTTAATTAGTGTAGTGAAGGCACAGCCTTTCTTGGAGTGACCATCAGCATTGTGTGTGGCAGTGACTTCCAGCTTCCTGGTGACCCCTTCAGTTTCCAAATGTGCCTGAAGCACATAAGGACCTTCTGTGGTGTGTCCTTGGACATGTTTCTCAATGGCCTCCTCTTCCATGTCCAGAGGGGATGGACACACTGCCCTTCAGTTCTGGCTCCTGTACCCCCCAGAACAGGAGGTTTCTGTAGGATTGAGGTGTCCAAGATTTCTTAAACTCTTGCAACAAAGAGCAAAACATTGCAGTTGTCCAGTCCTCATGCTTGTTGAGCAAACGGGAGGGGATGAAGAGGTTCCCTCCAGGCTGGGGGACAGGAATTGGGTCTTGGCCATTGTCCACCCAAGTGGCAGGAAGGGTGTGAAGATGCAGGAACAGACACAGCTCCAGGGAGGGCTGAGGACTCACGTGCAGTGCTTGGGGATGTGCTGAGAGTTTGCTTGGCTCTGTTCACAGCCCAGAGCTGGTGGTTCCTATATGGGAGCCATGGAGGTGGTGATTGCCCTGAGCGTGGGAGTGAGCCCTGGGGAGCAGAACTCAGCAGGGGCAGGGAAGGCGCTGCCCGGCCGATAAGGCTGCGGGCGCTGCTGGCAGTTAATGGTAACCCAGCATCCTCTTCCTCCCCCCGGGAATCCCACGTGGGCAGCACGAGGGCTGAGCCGGGCTGGGGAGCGATGTGGCCTCTCCTGATAAGCAGCTCCAGTTCCTGCTCCTGCAGATTTACAGTCGGGGAATGGGGAGGTGGGTGCTGTGCTTTTGGCGCGGTGATTTATAGCAGCGCAGGGCGGCAGCTGCTTCCCCCTCTGGCCACATCCCAGCAACTGCGTGGAGTGTCAGGGCTCCATGACTAAGCCGTGGGCGAGGGAAAGGCTCAGCCCAGGTCACTGCACTGTGGGACACAGGTGGGAGCAGGTCTCTTTCATCCAAAGATGAAAATGTTCCCACCACCAGGCTCCCTGGGGAGAGGCTGCCTCATGGCATCAGGGATGCTTCCAGCCCTTCAATCCCCAATCCCAAATGCTGGAGCCCACCAAAGTCATGAGAGATGACTGAGGTTCTCAGCTCTCAGACCCACGTGGGACACCCATGAGCATCACCAGCCCCACTTAGCAATGCCTGCACTGCCAGTTGGTTTTCCATGAGTCCCTTTGACGCAGACCAAGCAATGCTGGGGGGCATGAGCTGTGGCAGGCAATGAAGGGGAGGATGATGAGGAAGGAAAGGTCAGATGCCATCACTGTGGTCCCTTTCACATCCCAGCTCCTGCCCTGGTGAGCTTCCCAGCTCCTCTGGTTTGTTTTAGAGGCAGCGTGGGGGCCCCAGAGCCCTGCAAACCCTCCACGCTCAGGGTTTTATAGGCATGTGGAAATAGTTTTGTCTGGTTTCAGATCTGGCTGATCACTGACTTTCCTTCTGCCCTCCCCCCGAAAAGGGCTGACAACCGCACTCATCTTCCTCCCTCTTTCTTCTTTCTCCTCACATTGTTCTCTGAAATCCCAGCTGCTGCTTTTCTCCCCCACTCCCTTTCCTATCCTCTCACATCAACAGGGATGGATCTATCTGTTTTTTTGTATAAAAATTCTTTTTTGTTGTTTGTGTTTCTCCCTCCATCCTGGGGGTGTCAAGGTGCCTCCTCTCCTCCAGGGACAGAGGGCTCCGGGCACCCTCACTGTCACCCCCGAGCTGGTGGTGGCAGAGGGGGGAGTCTTGGCAAGCGCTGGCATCTCCAGAGCCCTCATTTTACCTCTCTTAGGGAGAAACCTGGCAGATCCTGGGGCCAGAGCTGCCACATTTCTCCCTTATTTATCACTGGTGAAGTGCTGACACAGGGGATTCCTGGCAAGCCAGCTCCCACAGGGTGGGACGGGATGGGATGGGATTATGGGATGGGATGGGATGGGATGGAGCAGGTCTTCTTGTGACTGTGGGCTGCTCCCTGATCCACTGTTGGCTCTTTCCAGGATGATATATTTATGTGTCAGTGCCTGGCTGCAGTTCCTGTCAGCCCCAAAGCAGATCCCCTGGCACCCTCTGGCATCAGTGGGAGCCTCCACCCTGGGGAGGTGTTCAGGAAGGGATCCCACTGCTGGGAAGGGGCTGAGCTGGGCTGCCCCTGGCTCACTGGTGGGGTAGATGCTGGGGTTCCTTCTGTGGTTCATTTGGGTCTTGTCCCCTGACCCTGGGAAAGGGGATACAGTCAAGGCAGTGGACAGCAAGACTAAGCAAGGACTGGAGAGGCAGGACCCAAAGAGCTGTTGATGCCTGAAGAGATGCTTGGTGTGAGCTGGTGAGGGAGTCCTCAATGTCGTCATCACCCTTCCTGGCTGCTGGCACCCCTTCCCAGTACTCAGTGGCTTTTTCCACCTTCTGTCTTCCCACCTAGCTCCTGCCCCATGAAGGCACCTGGGCAGCCTCAGCAGGGAGGAGGAAACTTTTCTGGACTTCTGACCCTGGGGTCATTCCCTGTGCCCAAACCTCTGCCCATGTCTCCCCTCCTTCCATGGACACTTGGCCGCCAGACTGCAGCATATAATAAATGGCTCCCTCATCAAATTTGGGTGAAATACCATGAATTAACTCACCAAGACTGTTTGTCCAGGCTGTCCCAGCTGAAATGGCTGCAGGCTGAGGATCACTTGACCATCCCAGGAGCTGACAGGGGCCAGGTGAGGATGAGGAGCAAGAAGTAGAGGAAGGCAGCACTTGATGCCCATGAGTGAGTCCCTTCCAGGCAGTGGGAGAACCCTCCTGTGGGCTTCATCTTCCTGGCAGCCCAGAAAGCAGCTGGTGTGGTTCTGGTGTCTCCCTCTTTCCCATACACCTCCCCATGGGACCGTGCCTCCGAGTCAGCATCTCCTGAGGTGGTCACTTTTTTTTTTCTTTCTTTTTCAGAAAATAATTTTAAATACATGACTGGCAATTCAAGAGAAAACAGGAGGAAGGGTTGTTATTGCTGAGGATCTCAGCCCAGCCGGAGGAGACGTGTTCCTTTTGTGGAATCAAACATCCGTCAGGGATCCTTCATGCAAATTTATTTCACTTTTCTTCTTTTTTACCTATTCCATTGATCCAGAGCCTGTAGCAGTTGGCTCATGGAGAGAGAGGTTTTTTAATTCAGGAGCCTCAGTCGGTGAGGATGGGAATTTGCCAAAGCTCCTGGCTCAGGGGGGTGCTTTGTGCCATGCATGGGGACTGTGGCACTGTGGGCTGGGACACATCCCTCCAAAGGAGAGGGGAGAGGTATCTGCTGTGTTCCCTGGGCATTGTGTGTGCCTAGAGTGGCTTGGAAAGGCAGGAGAGTAGCTGCCAGCTCTGCCAAAGCTGCTTCCCACCATGGGAAGGGACAAGGACACTTGGTCATGCTGCTGGGACAGTCACTGCCAGCCCTGAGGGGTAAATGTGAGTTAAACCCTTAAAATCACAAGACAGTGTTAAAAATATCCAACTATGAAATTACATTTTATTTTATTATTATTATTAGACTCTTCAGTCCATCTGGGTGTTTTCAGGAGTGACCTGCCAAATTCTCTCTGCAGGTGGGAGGTTCAGGGTCCTGTCACTTCCAACGGCATCTTCATGTTGAAGAGAGATGATTCCAGCCCAACTGCTGGCTGAGGATCCATGGCTGTGTCTTGGGGAAGGTGCCAGGCTGCCGTGCACGGTCTGAGTCTTCAGAGAATCCCAGAACAGTTTGGGTTGGAAGGGACCATAAAGATCACCTTGTTCCAACCCCCCACCATGGGCAGGGACACCTTCCACTAGACCAGGTTACTCAAAGCCCCATCCAACCTGGTCTTGAGTCTTCTCCTTCATCAGTCTCTTCTCCTGGGCATGAAGAGCAGATGGAGCTGCCTGGGCAAGGGCCAGAAACTGGTGCTTTCACTGCTGTGGAGAATCTTCTGTTCTGGAAGGAAGAGCCAAACCCCTCCGGGAGCCGGAGCACATCCAGCGGTCGGAGCCTGAGAAGCCTCACTCTCTGTGACATTCTCTGTGTCCCTGCACCTCTTCTGCTCTGCTGGAAGCACTGCTTTGTCCTTCAAGAAAATTTCTTTTTTGCTTGAATTGAGTATTTTTATTCTTTTTTCCCCCCAAAAACCCATCTCTGTGTGTCTTTGCAGGCCAGCTCTGGTTTGCTGTGGGACACAGAGGCCAAGCCCTCAGCTGATGACTCCGGATGAGTTAAGACACATGTGGGTGTCCCCACCACGTGGGCTTGTGTGGCTGCAGAGGAGCCGCTGAGAGAACCAGGGAGATTCCTCATTAAAACAATTTGGGAGACGCTCATCCGAACAGAAATCTGAATTTATTCTGCTCGCGCTGCCTCTCCTCTGTCTCCTCTTCCTCAGGCAGCGGAATTTGCTGGTAGGAAACAGAAAACACAGGGATGTCTGGGGGGCTCTTGGCTGGAAATGGAGGGGGGCGATGGAAACCCAACGATCTGGTGCCTACTCCACATCCATCCCCTCGCTCCTGCGTCGCCTCCGGCCGCGGTGCCGGGTACCGCTGGCACTGCAGACGCTGAACAGTTGCAACAGCACCGCGTCCTCCGCGGCCACCGACTCGTCCTGACGGTGATTTTTCCTGTCGTTGCAGGTATCGCCTCCTTTCCCCGGGCTTCTCCTCAGCCCCAGCAATGACTTGTCTGAATAATTCAACTGAAAATTCAGGATCGCAAGTAAATACGGGATAATTGCTAACAGCTCCCAGGCAATCCGCTGCCAGAGGGCGGCTAAACTCCCGGTGAATTATTTATCCGCTGTGAATTATTTGCCTGGCCCTGCTACGGAAGAAAAGCTCCTTCCCAACCTTTGCCTGACGAATGGCCTGGCTGGGGGCGACTCTCCGGGTGCTGACTCAGCCCTTTCCCAGCTCCCTGCCTGCTCCTTGCTGCCTGCAGCTCCCGCTGCTGGGTGCCTGGGTAATTCCTAAAGCTTTGGGTCACACTGTCAACCTTTGGGGTGGGTTATGAGGGTCTTAATCCCAAACCATCCTGCGGCTGCAGAATTCCATCTCTCCATGCCTCACTATATGAGATGGAGTGTCTCTTGTTTGGGGAGATGGAAAGGGCTCTCTGGCTGCGCTTCCCACCCCTTTCCTGCCCTGGAAAGAGCAGCTGGTGCAGAGATGGAGTTGGGGATGGTGTCAGAACAGGGATGCAGGCTGGAGAGTTCCTCTGGGATGCTTGCTGGCTTAGATGACGTACTACTGAGAAACTGATTTGTGATGATGTCCCTCATCCCGCTCTATCCATGAAGGTGTCCCTTATCCCACTCCTCAGCAAGTACCTCCACATTGAGCCAGGTGCTGGGAGCTCTCTCCTGCCCACAGATGATGGGGTGATGGCCTCTGTGGGCTTGTGGGCATCCCTCTGCCCACTCCTCCCCCCAGGAACAGAGAGAAATGGCCCTCAGAGGTGAGGAGCCACTGGCCTGGGCTCATCAATCTCCATTTGCATCCAAAGAAGAAGGGAAAAAAAAAAGAGATTTAGGAGCAAGATCAATACTGAAAGAGCCTGTCTTTTTTTCTTTCCCCTCTGCTCCTCTGGGGGTGGGAAACTCGAGGCAGGTACTGCAAGTAAATCCTCCCGGCTACCTGGATGTAAATCAGGAGGGAGGTGATGGATTTATGGGAGCCCAGCCTGATTTACGCTCCCGTATCTGGTCCCTGCAGGTCGGCGCGTGGCCCTGGGGAGGCGAAGTGCCGGATGGGGGCTGGAGCCACCTCCTCCCGCAGGCAAGGTGGGACTGGGGGTGGTGTGTGGGGGAGTTTTCTGTACTTTTTAAACCCAGTTCAGGGAATTTAGGACTTTTTGCTTTGCCTCTTTTCTGCTGGAGTTCAGCAAAGTGCATCCACTCAGACCCGAGTCCCAGATGTCCTGCTGGGGGCTGACTTGGTGGCTTGGTGGAGAAAAAGGTTCTGGCATTGCTCCCAGTGATGCTCTCTCCCCCTCCATCTGTCCTCCTGTCCCATCCCAAGAGCTGGTGGGGGCTTGCTGTCGGTGCAGTTAGTTTCTCCATGGAAGAGGGGGAGATTTTTCCTTGGAAAAGTCCTTCTCTGAGGACTTTGGAAGGCCCGGGTGTGGCTATGGGAGGTGAGTTGTTGCAGCTCCAGGGCTCCCGTTCCCAGCCTTCCCATGTCCCTGGCCATGGCAGGGCTGGAGTGGGCACGGGGAGGTGTTGTTATTCCTCTCATGCAGCAGGAAGGATTTCTGCGAGTGCCATAAACCATCACGTGGGCAGAGCCTGGGTGAGCTCTAATTGCTTCTATTTGCATAACGAGGCGAGGCTCAGCATCCTGCTGATATTTGAAAGAGGAAAATCAAAATCAGCTCTAGATAAACAACTCCCTCCCCTCCTCCAATCCCTACCCCCACTCCTAATTTGTGCATTTTCTCTCTTAATGCAGGTTTTTCAGCTCTTTGGTCTCTTCGGAAGCATGGAGACCACCCCTGGGACTCCTCCCGAGGGAGCGTGGGGGCTGGGGGGTGCTGCCCCTCTCCTCTAGCTGCGGTGATCTGGGGGCTTTCCATGGAGCTGGCAGTGAGGGATGTGGTGTTGAGGGGTCTGAACAGGAGCTGGAGAGGCTCAAGGTGGGCTCAGGGCTGGAAACACCGAGCCCTGGCTGGAGGCTCTGGGCTCAGCGTGGGAGCGGGTCCTGCTCGGGGGTGGGGCTGTGCAGGGCCAGAGGGGCTGTGGCCAGTCCGGGCTGGGGGGTCCCCGAGAGGGAGCCCAGCAGATGTCACTGCAGCCCAGTGTCACCGCAGCCTGGACCTGCCACCTTCTGGGGACCTGCCAGGGGTGGGGTGGGGTGGGATAGAATGGGACCCTTCCTCACCTGCAAGCCCCCAGGAAAGGTTTAGCTTGCACCCCATGTGTTGCTGTTTGAGGGGATGCTCCTGCCTTGCGACCCCGAGAGGACCTGGGAGAAGGTCCAGGAGGACCTGGAAAAGGGGGTGACATCCCCTGCCTTTGCTGTGACAGCAGGGTGCCCCCCCAAGTGTGCTATCCCTCCGTAAACCCCTTTCCCTACTTGCCCACAGCCCAGTGGATCAGAAGCATCCCTCCTGTTCCCTTGGGTCCTCAGGGTCCTTCAGCCAAACCCAGCTGTCCCTTTGGAGGGCTCTTGAGCATTGCCAACACTTACTTGGTGCCCAAGGTTTTGTGACCTGTAGGGGCTGTTCTCCTGGTTGGGATTCCAGGGGATGGAGCCTTGCTCTCTCCAGGCCAGGTAACAGACACCAAGCAGAAACCTACCATGTCCCTTCCCTGGGGGACCAGGCAAATGGGCTCCTTCCTCCTCCTCTTCCTCCCCAGCATGAGGGCTGGTGTCCTCTGAACCCTTTACTGCCCTCTGAGGGAGAAGTGCTGACTCCAGATGTTTCCCTAAATGAGAGCCTTCTGCAAACAGTGCTGGATTAGATTTGATTTTTGGGAAGAAATTCTTCCCTGTGAGGGTGGTGAGCCACTGGCACAGGTTGCCCAGAGAAGCTGTGGCTGCCCCATCCCTGGAAGTGTCCCAAGGCCAGCTTGGATGGGGGTTTGAGCAACCTGGGATAATGGAAGGTGTCCCTGCCCATGACAGGGAGTTGGAATGAGATGATCTTTGGGATTCCTTCCAACTCAAACCACTCTGTGATTCTATGATTTTTACTTTCTTGGCCCACTGGTCTTCAATGACCTTCAAAATCCCTCCAGCAGCTCTTAAAGGTGGGGGAAGAGAGGAAACAAGATGGGAGGAGAGGTTGTGAGCAGGAGGTAGCTGGTCCTTGCAGCACACGGGGTGTGTCTGTGTGTGCACCGACTTTCCATCGGGCTGATGAAAGGACTGGGAGCTCTTGAAGCTGGAGCCAAGGTGAGTAACCTGTGGCTGTCCCAGGGATGCTGGGGAGGGGAAGGCCTGTTTACTCAGGAGCAGCAGGGATGCTCTGCCAGGAGCTGGGATGTTCAGTAACAGCTTGCCGAGGAGGGGTTGGGATTCAGCATCCCAGCCCATGCTGTGGGGAGGGATGCTGGCCAGGCAGCTCCACTGTCAGCCCCCAGATCAGTGGTCCAGGGGGATGCACTAGCTGGGGGTGCAGGATGTAGGGGGTTTGCCTCCTCACCAGGTCCCTGCAGCTGAGCAGGGGTAGCTGGGGCTGGTCCCTGCTGTGGTGGGGCTTTGGTGGAAGGGACAGCCCAGACTCCAGCTGGGAAGCAGTGGCTTTGTGCTGGTCTGGGCAAGGGGTTTCTATCCCAGGCGAGGGGTCTCTGATCCCTCCTGCCCCAGCAGCGAAAAGGTTTTTCCTCCTCCTGTGTGGAAAAGAAGCTCCCACTGCCATCACACAGCTCCTTCTGCCTTGCCTAGGGTCTTGCTTGCACCCCACCTCCAAATTTCCAAGGGCTTCCCGGACTCTCTTGTCACCCCTGTGTTGCATTTGGGATTTGTATTTAATTCTTATTTATCTCTCCATAGGTTTGTCGCTGTCATTGCTGCTGTTCCCAGCTTTCCAGCAGGTTTGCTCTGCAGAGAGCTGCAGGTTGGCTATGAAATATGACAAAGCGTTCATTTAAATGCACACCATGATGTCGGCGAGTCCATTAGGGGAATTAATTTGAATGGTTGGCATTTAATAAACAGCCTCGTCCCTCCTCTCCACACACAACCCTCCCCCCCCTCACCACTGCCGGCATCTTGGAAGGGTTAAAAAGAAACCACATGTGGATATTGGAAGGAGTGGGGAGCAGGTATCTGGGTCTGGGGAAGGGGGTGGGGGGGGAATAATAGAAGAGATCTGGTGTTATAAGAAGAATTGCAGTTTGTTTTGTTCGCGGTAAAAAAAAAGCACATGTGGAAGGGTTTTGGGTTCACGGGGTGTTTGGTGCATGGAGAAAACAAGGGGGTGAAGGAGGAGGACACGCTCCGGCCGGAGGGTCCCACCCTGGCTCCGAACACGCCGGGCTGGGGGGAGGCGAGGGGGCTCCAGGGACGTGGCTCCCCATATGGTGTGTATTACAAGCTCCTTTCTAGTTGTAAAGATTAATTTAAAGCCTTTCTCACCTCCCCCCCATCCCTCTTCCATTGACAAATGAACATCTGGGCTGAATGCTGCCCAGATCCTAATCAAAGCATTTTTTCCAGGGCCGTTGTCTGCCTTTATGGCTATCTGCTCTTCGGGTGCTCTGCAGTTCCAATGCACTTGGCAATTCAGCCTGTAAATACCCCTCTCCGGGATTTATGATTCGGGATAATGTGATTTTTCTCTTTGCCTCTGGATTCGTTTGTTTGGTTTAGTTTAACGACATTTCCTTGTCTGTGCATAAGTGAGGGCACGCAGGGAATTTTTTTCCTCTCCCCTCTTTGCAGGGATCTATTAGCAATGAGCAAAAATGGCTTTTTTGGGGAGCTGATGGACACGCCAGGGGGGCCAAAGCCAGTCCTGAATCCCTGGTGAGCAACCCCAGTCATCCCAAACCATCTATTTTTTCCTACAGAAAGCTTGTTTTTGAGGTTTTATCGAGAAAGCAGCTTTCCACCAAAGCAAAGCCAAGCCCTTTCCACGATGTTTGAGGGCTACTTCATCAGGGAGAGGCAGCAGGAGGCACAGTCCAGTATGGAAAAGCTGTTTGCTTCCCAAAATGAGGCTCGAGAAGCCAAATGAGATGCTTGAAAAACTGGGAGTGCTGCGGCTGGAATCCCATTCCCATCAGACTTGATTTTTCCCCTGCAAGCTCCAGTTTGGGAGTTAAAGGATTAATATATAAAACCTTAGGTGTTGAACAATGTTTGTCATGTCCCAGGTGCTGTAGGAAAGGATGGTGCTTGAGATGGGGCAAAAAGGCAGGAAAATCCCTTTAAGGCAAATACAGGGACTCGCAGGGGATGTGGCACCGGTGCTGTGTTTTCCCTGTCCCTGAAGGGGGAGAGAGCTGGGAAACACAAAGATGATGGGTTTGGGGTACTCTTGCAGAAATTCTGCTCCCTGGACCTGGGCTTCCCTTTCCCTCTGGCAGAATGGCAAGGCCAGTTGCTCATCCCAGTGGATGGTGTGTGATTTCAGTCCATTTAAACCACCACGGAGAGGTCGTGTTTATACACCAAGTGCGTGGGGTAATGGCACCTGTAATTAAAAACGTTCTCCCAAGTGAAATAAAAAATCACCATGGTGGAAAGCTCTTGGCTGCTCCTCCTTGGCTCTCCAGGACAAGGTGCAATCTGGATTTTGGTGATGCAGGGCTGGGAATCATCCATCACTGGGACCCTCTCCACCCAGGGATGTCACTGGGGAAGCAGAGATGCAGGTAAATCCCCCATCACAGGCCCTGGGCTTGTTTTTCCTAAGAAACTCTGAATTTCACACAAATAAAAGGAGCTGGGATGCAGCAGAGAGATCCCTGAAAGTGAATCTGGGAATATGGAGAGCCAGAGCTGGGCTCACGAGGGGTGTGGGGCTGAGGTGACCCCAGCACCGACCCTGGGTGGGGGCAGCTCCCCGTGCAGAGTTCCAGAGGCAGGGAAGCACCTTCTTGAATATCCAGAGGAGGCTCTGGGGTGAATTTTAATTTCTTTTCATTTTCGTTGTTGATTTTTAGAGTGCTTGGCACCTCCTGCCTCTTTTTCATTCCTTTCCTCCTTGATTCCGTCCAAATGAGCAGGAAGCAAGGCTGCTGACCATGGATCTTCCCAGCAATGCCGTTGCTGTCCTGTCCACCCTGAGGAAAGGGTGAAGTCTGGCATCCATCTGCAGCTGAGCCAGCGCATCCATGAGGTGAGAGTGGCCATCAGCAGCTCCAGGGAAGAGGTGAGGGGGATTTATGGAATTTCATATCAGCTCTATCTGTGATTGGGCTCATCTCAGTGGGGTCAGCTGGGATGGAGGTTTGGATGCTGAGGGGCATTGCGGCCAAGGAGGCTTTTAGGGAAGGGAGAGGAGGGAAGGAAGTGGTGTCCGGGACTGCTAGGGAGCCCTCCTCGATGTCCCCATGGAACAGGACACGATCCCCGGCAGCCGTGTCTCCGACCTCATCCCTATTGCCGTGCGTCGGGAGAGGGCGGCCGCGGCCGGGGCCCCGCGCTGAGCCGCTGCCGAGCAGGGATTTGCAGCTGAACTCTGCCCACAAAGTCGCTCCCAGCCTTTTCTCATTTCTTTCTGGATTTAAGGCAGCTTCCAAATTCCTGCGCAGCCAAATCCTGCCTTAGGGCTGCCAGGAAACACGGCCAGCAACAAGTACGTGCCGTTTCTGTACCCACAACACAGCCAGGGTTGCTGTTATTGTGCGGGTGGTGATGACGGGACGGAGCTCCAGTCCTCCCGAGGATGCGATCCCGTCCCTTCCCGGGCTGCCGCGGGTACCCTGCCCTGGGCGCTGCCTCGGGGCTGCGGCGTCGCCTCCCCCTCATCGCCGCCCTTTTAAAAACCAGAAAAGACACTCCACCCCACCCCAGTTTCCCTAAACTTCACCCGCCGCCCTCCCCGTAACCTCCCACCCAGCGCATGGAAGCTTTATCCACTCCCACTGGGATTTACGGTCCCAGGGACTTCCTGCGCTGCCTGTCATCGCACTCGCCCCTTCCCGCCACCGATAAATCAAACCTGTTTGTTTCGCGGTGCTCCTTCACCAGTTCTTTTATTTATTTGTGCTTCTGTCGCTGCCTCCCTCCCTCCCTGGGGGTTTTAGGGGACACCGGAGGCGCAGGGGGCAGCGGCAGAGCAATGAAGTGCCCCGAGGCCACGGTGAAGGGCACACGTTGGGTTTCCATGTGCACTGTCAGTTCAGGGAAAGGGAGGTCAGGAAAATCCTGCACTGCTCATACAGACTAAACCCCACTTGCCATGTCTGAACACCACTAGGATGCATCCCCGCATCCTGAGACCCTCCAACGCTTGGGGATTCCATTGAATCCATCCCAGTGTGACCCCAGAGCAGCCTGAGGAAAGCTGGGGGCTGAGAGCGGTGCAGTGAGCGGGGCCGCACATGCAGCATCCCCACACCAAACATCCTCCCAGCCGTGGTGGGGATGAGGAGCCAGCTCTGGCCAAGCCCACCCATGGGATGCCTGATCTGGTCTTTCCACTGGTGACTCATGGAAAAACTACTTGTTTTGCAGCGGCGCTCGGCATGCCGGGTGATTCTGCCTCTGTGCCTCGCTCGCCTGTCTCTTTTTTTTTTTTTTTGAGGATCATTGGTATGAAAACATTTGGGACCCCGACCTTCCTGCAGAGCTCACCTGAAGGCATTTTCCCCCCTGGATGCGTGCAGGGCTGGCTGTGCAAACCACGCTGCCTGGGAGGCGGCCTGGTCACGCTCCCAGGGTTGAATTTTTTGGGGATTAGTATTTTCGAGCGGCTCTTATACAACGGCGGAGGAGGCTTGGAGGGTTTCCACCAGCTCCTTGCGTGCCGGTTTCGGCACGTCTGCCAGCGCTGCCGGCTGCACGGGGCCCCCCAAGGCTCTCCACGAGCTTTGTGGCACAACCTGGGGTGACAGGGCTGGGGACTCAGCCTGGCTTGGTCTGAGTGTCCCCACTGTCCCCAGGGCCAGGCAGGACAGGGAGAAGTGGGACCTCACTGGCTTCTTGCTGCCTTGCAGGGAGCCAGCAGGATCCACTGGTAGATTTGGGTTGGAACAGCCAAAAATGGGAATGATGCTGATTTATGTGTCAGGTCCCCAGCACTGCGCTGCTTCCCACATACTGACCTTTCACCTCTTTTTCCCCAAATCCTTCAGAGGTCAGGGATGGAGCACGGCCCTTTCCCAGTGGGACCAGCACATCCCAGACCCAGCTGGTTACAGCAGGAGTCTGGGCCAGCTCTGTATTTGACTGAATTTGCTTTTTTTAACGCTTTTTCTTGGAAACCGGCATGGAGAAGGATGTTCCTTGGTGCTCATCCCTGTTTATCAAACCTTCACCCTCTCCTTGCAGAGCACTGACCGTGCCACTGCTCTCTGGAAAGCACATTAGTAATTTTTTTTTGGGGGGGGTGTAATGGTTTGGTTTGGATTCTGGGATGGAAAATCATTTCCAACCCCCAAATTAGAAACAGAATAATAATAAAGCGTGTTGTTTTGGAGGGGACGTTGTGTGTCATCCCACAGCAATGAGAAACTTGTGCTGGAGAGGAGCAAAGAGCTGTGATTTATTTTCTTAACGCTCCCCAAAGGACTGACGTGGCTCTGGGATGCTGCTCCCACTCTCTCATACCCGTGGACGGGAATGGCACGGTCTCTGTGGGCAGGGGACATCTATGGGTGGGTGTCCTTACCATGGGTGGGGGGCTCTATCACCCTGTTTTGTTGTCCTTATGCTTGGTTTCGTGGAGGAAAGAGGATTGTGCCGTGTGGTTTTCTGTCCTGGCCTTCCCCAAGGAGTTGGGATGGAGAGCTGATGTTCAGGGATGGGACAAGAGCCAGTATTTTGCCATGCTGGGCTGGGGGGAGGCATGAGCAGGTGATGCTTTCTCCTTGGGTTTTTATTTTTTCAGTGTGGTGGATTGGAGTGATTTCCCTGTGGATTGCTCTCTCTATGGTCTCTTTCCCCCAAAAAACATCAGGTCCTATGAAAACTGGGTCAGACTCTTGGAATTGGAAGTCATGCTGGGACAGTAGCTAGTCCTGCCTGAGATGGGTTCATCCCTGTGTCACACAGCATTGCCAAAAAACCCTTAAAAATAACATATTTTAAAAATTTCAAGTGGTTCTCCCCACTCATGGGAGCAGTGACTACTCAGGGGGCCAAAACCCAGCGCAAAGGCTGAATTCCTGTGTAGAGGAGCCTTCATTCCACTATATTTCTCTCCCTATTGGGTCTAACATCTTGTACACCCAAAACCTGTGCTGGAGCTGGGGTGCCCAGTCTGCCTTTGGGGTGCCCCCAGGCTGGGTTTTGGGGTGAGTGTTCCTGGGATTTAATAAGACACTTATCGTATGTTAAATATCAAGGGCTGATAGGAAACATGTGTCCTGAGGATTAACAGCCATGTAAAAGATAAAGCCCTGAGTTAAACCCCCAAACAGTGTGTTTCAAATAACCCTCTGTGGCTGCAAAATGGGGTAACCAGGAATGGGATGGGGAAGGTACAGTGTGTATCACAGATCACAGCTCCCCAAAATCCTTGGGGTGGGGTTGGGACTGGGTTTTCTCTCAGCAAGTTGATGCCCAGGGATGCCAGATAGCACAGGGGTGACGTCAGCTCCTTCTTCCCCCATTTCTTCCTCCCTTTCCACCTCTTCCCCTTCTTGTAATGTTTTTTTCCTTCTTTTTTTTTTTTTTTCCCAGGCCCCAATTTCTCCCCTGTCGAGGCAAACGCTTTGGCTAATTAGCAAAACGTGTCAAAGAAAATGATTAATGTCCCGGGAGGAGGCTGAGCTGCCTTTGTGCCGGCATTGCCTGACTTCTGCTCTTAAAGGTTTTATTAAAAGATAAGGGAGCTCGTGACGGGTGAGCAAAGCATGTGCTTCCCTGGGTGTTAAGGGGTCGGAGAAGGGGGGGATGTGGGGCAGATCGGGGTCACCCTCGGAGGGAGAGGTGAGGGCTCGTGTTTCTCTGCCTCTGTGCTCGACCGTCACCGTGGTGTCTGGCCTTGGCAGGGGGAAAGACTTTAAAAAAATGGCTGAATGCCTCCTTTATTCTTCCAGGGGCAGGTAATTCAATCTCGCCAGCCAGGTTATGAATGTTGCTGTGTTACGGGGTTCTGTGTGCTCGGGGGCTTCAGGGGGTCCTGGGGAGGGGGTGCTCAGGGTGGGCATCCCAAGTTGTGGTGCTGGGGCACTGGGGATTGGGCACAGCCGGGCTCCTGCCCAGGGCAGAGGTGGCAGCAGGGACAGAGGTGCTCAGGCACGTGTTTGCTGGACTCTGTGGACACAGAGGTGCCCATGGCTGGGCTTGAGCCCTGTGGG
The DNA here is from genome assembly GCF_001715985.3 of Manacus vitellinus. Classification (NCBI taxonomy): domain Eukaryota; kingdom Metazoa; phylum Chordata; class Aves; order Passeriformes; family Pipridae; genus Manacus; species Manacus vitellinus. Next base: position 6,475,961 of record NW_021938949.1, read on the forward strand.
ACATCCCTGATGCTGTTTGCTGTGGGCTGAAACCCTCCATCCCAGCTCCCACCTGGGGATCCTGGGGCTGGGTGGGCAGCAGAGGCACAGGAGGGAATCTGAGGCATGGTCCCACTGGGCTCCTGCCAGGACCACTGTACGCAGCATCCAACTGTTGTCAGCTCTCTGGGTCTGGGCACGTTTTCAGCAACTTCCAAAGCACAACCAATTCAGCAGCCCCCAAAATATTACTCCCTGCAATCTGAACCCCTGCAACTCCCCCCCCCCAAACCAGCAGCCCCTTGCAGAAGGGTCTTACAAAAGGCAAAATCTACCCGGCAGCTGCCACTGCAGGGTCCCACAAACCAGAGCTGGCAGTGCCACGGCATCGCCGTGCCATGCCAAAATCCCAGACGGGATATCGACCCTGGGAGCAGGGAGAGGACGAGGGTGGTGGGACCTCCTCCACCAGCACACTGGTTATTTTATTATGTCATGAGCGATTCCCAAACCCAGCAGACATTTGTCTGCAGCCACAGAGGCCTGAGCCACTCAGTGCATGTCAGAGGGGTTTTGGGAGGGGGCACAGCTGGCAGGAGCCTCGGAGGGGGGGCTGCAGGAGCTGCTCCGTGAGGTTTTCCTCCAGCAAACAGACCTCTGGGCTTAATAAGCTATTTGTAAAACTGGCTGTGGATAAACAAGAGGCCGTGTGTGAGGCTGGAGGCGGCCTCGCAGGGCTCCGCCGCACGGGGTGGGACCTCAGCACAGAAATATTTTCAAGATAAACAGAGGAAAATGAGTCCTGGAGGAGGCTGGAGCCACTGGCAGCAGCACACAGCTCCTCTCCGACATATTTCGGGGCAGGAACTTGGCTTTCTGCAGCGCTGCAGCTGAAAGATCCCTTTTTTTTTTCTTTTTTTTTTTTTTTGCCTTTGAAGGGAACCTCTCGTGCTGCTGATTCAGAAATAAACCTGAGGAGTGGTTGGCAGTGAAGGCAGCGGTGAGGAGACGTGCAGAGCCCGGGGCTTGCAGGGGAGTTCTGGGGTGAGGGCGAGGAGCTGGGATGGAGGGCTGCTGGTGCAGGTCCTCCTCGGGCAGAGCTGCCTTCCCTGAGGGACCCCTGGGCTGAGGTGGCAATATTGGGAGTTGGGGTTGTTCAGCCTGGAGAGGAGAAAGCTCTGGGGAGACCTTAAAGCCCTTTGCAGTGCCTAAGGGGCTCCAGGAGAGCTGGAGAAGGACTTGGACAAGGGCCTGGAAGGACAGGAAAAGGGAGAATGGCTTCCCAGGGCCAGAGGGCAGCGTTAGATGGGATACTGGGGAGAAATTCCTCCCTGTGAGGGTGGTGAGGCACTTGCACAGGTTCCCCAGGGAAGCTGTGGCTGCCTCATCCCTGAGACTGTTTAAGGCCAGGTTGGATGGGACTTGGAGCAACCTGGGATAGTGGAAGGTGTCCCTGCCCATGGGACACCCTGAAGTAGTCTTTATGGTCCCTTGCAACCCAACCCATTCTGTGATTTCATGGCTCCAACAAGAGCAGCAGAGCCTCCTTGCCTGGCTGCTGGTGCCCCCATCAGCTCCTCCTTTCCCCAGCACAGGCAGAGGCAGTGCAGGGGTGCCCAGGGCAGGATATGGGCATTGCCCTGCCCTCTGCCAGGGTGGAGCTCAGGAAATGGGCTGGCCTCCATCCTTCTATCCCTTCTACCCCTCTTCATCCTCTCTACCCCCTCCATTCCTCCATCCCACCATCCCTCCATCCCTGGGCCATGGGCTTTGGCGCTGGTTTCCTTCTTCCCTGTTCTGTGCTTGGTCTGGGAACTGCAGCCGGGGCTGGGTTTGCTCGGGGCTGAGCTCAGCTTGGGGCACCGGGGCTGGGACCCGCCGCAGCCTCGGCAGCCGAGATCTCCCAGTGTATCTCTCCCTCTCTTCCCCACCCCCAGCAAATTTAATTAAAAGTCATTCAGATTCCTTTGAAAGAAAATGTCATCCGTCGACACAATTACACTTTAACTAACCAAAGCTGTTACAGTTCCTATATATATTGGAATCAGGCTGTCGTTATTAGTTCTAAGTAAGTAATTTATTCCCATTATTGTGTTCAAATTACAGGATATTACCCCCTGGGGAAATAATCCTGTTATTTGAAATGTAAAAAAGAATTCACATGGACAACAATAGATTCTTAAATGAACCCAACAACAGTCCCCAATCCCAGTGCGGCATCACTTGACTCAGATAGGAAAATATAAAGTTTCTGTTAAAAAGGTTTCTTTTCTCCTCTCTTTCCTTTCTCTTGCTCCAGTGGAGGTAAATCGAGCTTCTCCTCTTCTTCATAAGCCTCAATTTATTGAGGGAATCCTGGATGTGAAGGAATGTGGAGAGCGTGGGGGAGTTGGGGCAGAGATATATATATATATATGTATATATGGGTGTCCGTCCTTATTGTGGTGGTGGGAGCCCCTGGATGGTGGGATGCAAGTGCCTGGCACAGCCCAGGGGGGTTTCTGGTGGAGCTGGGAACCATTGGCTTCCTCCAGCAAAGAGCTGCTGAGGATCCTTGGAAACATTGTTCCCTTGATCAAGATCTTCAGTGCAGGCAAATAACAGCTCGTCTCTGCAACACCCAAACATAAGCAACTAATTTGGACCAACGAAAGGAAAAAGGGGGAGGGGAAGAAAAAAAGAAAAAAAAAAGAAGAGAGAGAAAGAGGAGGAAGAGGGAGGGGAGGGAAGAAAATCAGATACACTTGTAACCTGATTACAACAGCCAGCTATGTGTGCAAAATCACAATGCAGCTCTATAATTAAATCTCTCTTTCCCCCTCCTGCCGAGCTCTTTCCTCTAACAGGCACGGTACAAAAACAGTCGTTAGGACATCAAATTCCAGCTCCGACAAGAGGGGGCTTTTTTGTCTATAGCTGCTCGGCTCGTCTTTAAGGAAATAATAATTATAAGCCCAGAGCCGCTGGCTGACGAGCTTTGTGGAGCAGAAAGGGCTTGTTTTGTCCAACCGCCCCTTCCCCTTGCAGAGGACTGGGGTGATGGGAAAAGAGATGGGATAGCCCTGGGAGCCAGCCATGGACACCCCTCCTTGTGCTGGGGCTTGAGGGGGAAACATTGGGGTCTGACAAGATGCTCGGAGCCACAGATACTTCTTCCCCTCCTGCCCTGCTGAATCCATCTCACGTGTTTTAGCAGTTTGGTACCCGGTGCAGGCACTCCCAGCTGGGTTTGGTTGTTTGGGGGTGCATAAAGTACCTGTGAGGAGCCAGCAGCTTCCCGGACTCGGGGAAAACTCTTGCCACAACACCAAGGGCTTCTCCTCTGCCTGGCACTTGGCTGTTCCATAGGGTAGTCCCAAGGTGATGGAGGGATGCTGTGGATGGGGCTGATTCAACAGACCCCAAAGAGAGCAGGGAAGGGACTCCCCCAGAGTGGTGGCTACAGGGAGGGCAGTGCTGGCAGCCTTGCCCCAGCCCTGCTTGTTGATGACTTTGATTTACTCCCGTTTGTCACAGCGGGCTATTCCCATCCCTGTGACACCCAGCACGTGCTTTTCCTGGCAGCTGCGGGCCGGATTCAGCCTTAGGGACCCAGTTCCTTGCGGGCAGGTTCCTGCTTGCTTCTTCGGGGTATTTTTGGGAACAGATTTTGCATCCCATCTACTTCTCTGCTGCGAGTCAGGGAGGGGGTGTTGGAGTTCCGTGCAGTGACGGCAGGTCTGGTGCTAAGGACTCCCAGCACGGTGGGGAGGGCGAAGGAAAGAGCCTGGCATCAGGAGACCCCAAAACGGGTCCCAGTGCGCAGGATGACTACCAGAGAGGCAGGATTTATCCGTCACACCTTGTCGAGGCAGCTGGCACGTGCCAGAGGGCACAACTGAGGGCGGGCACAGGCTTTGCAACACGACATGGAAATTCGGATGCTGTTCCAATGAAGCCGTGCGTGTTTGGGTTTAATGGCAATTAACAGCTGTTAAAAGGTGAAAGATCTACTCTGCTAACACCTAGTGCTTCTGGTGCCTCTCATGAAGGGATTTGAAAATACATTTTCGAGTGTTAATTTTAAGCCACGATAATGCACCCCGGGGAGGTGGATGGGTTTACCCTGTTTTCAGAAGGGGAAGCTGAAGCAGGACAGGGCACGGTGTGGGGACGGGCATTCAATGCCTGCAGTGGTGGTGAAATCCATGCCTGGCTCTGGAAGAGGGATGGGACTAAACCAGGGACCAGCTGGCAACATCAGTGCAGTTTTCACCAGCATTCCCCAGGTCTTTTATTTTGGGGGGAGATTAACTCGGTGCAAAACCAAAGGCACTCATGAGCTTAACCTTCAGCAGGACCCTCGTGCTGGGGGGGCACGTAGGAAATCGTCTTTCCCTGGGAGATGCTGCAAATCTGGATTTTCCAGTTCCTGGAGGGCTCTGCTTGTTTAAATTAGAAGCAGATAGGAGAGGTGAATTTTAAGAAGGACAGAGCAAAGGCACACAAGTATGCAGTTAACTTCTAAACTTCTTTCTCTGGCTCTCCCGCTGAGTAAATGCTTTAGGAGCTTCAAACCACAGCTTTTAATATCTCCTTAACATGCCCCACGATTCCTTCCCCCCTGTCAAAAAGGCGAGAGCAGCTGTGAATATTTTCCATTTTAAAATGTTTTGTATGCATACGAAAGTACCTGCAGCTCCTGTGGGCCGGGCTACGGAGAACTGCTGAAGCCAAGGGTATCTATTTTATATTGAACCTCAAAATAGCACATGCTCCTGCCTCTCGCTCGCCCGTGTCCTGCATCCAGGAGGGTATTTTTGATACAGCTGGCAGATCAAGGGAAAAATCCTCAATTTACTCTGTTGATGTAGAAGGTCTTGTCATTCGGGGCTCAGCGTTCCTGTTCACCTGGGTGGATGATTGTTTTAAACTCTTGAATGCAGAACGTGTAATGCTGGGCTGTTATATGGGGACTGCAGTTTTGGGGAGGTATTTCCCATGCATGTTCCTCCACTAAACCACGTTTTTTCCACCGAAAGGTGTAGCTGCCGTTTCTGTGCCTTACGACCAATTTAGCAGCCGGTTCGTAGCCAAAAAACACAGGCAGTAATTACAGCTTTGGGGTTCGTGCTCCTCTCAAAGCTCTCTATGGGTTGTGCAGGTCAGCCCTCCTCCTTGCCTATTTTTTCTCCCTGATCTTGGATGAAAAAAGCTTATTATCATGTAAAAGGGGGGAAAAAAGCCAAACCCAACCTGATGTATCCAAGATCCAGTTTAACTGTGACAAAATCCCGGTACCAGGGGTTTGGTGGAGGTTATGAAAAGCAAAGGGGCATCAGGGGTCCCAGTTTGGGATTTTGAGGGGAAAGGGAGCGTGCAGGTGGCAGAGCAGGAAAACAGGATGGGATTGTGCCTACACACCCACCCTCCTGTGCTGGACAAGGCAAAAAAAAGACATCAGACTTTATTTGGACTTGAAAATCAGACTGTGGTTTGGGGGATGTTCAGCTTTACAGACCCCAGAACTGCTGTGAACTGGGGAGGGGGGGGTACCAACCACATCCCTGTGCACCCCCCAGCCCTTCTCCCTTCCCTGCTCCGGTGGGGCAATGGAAGCGGAGCTGGGACGGTGGGAGGATGCTGCAGCCTCCAGCTGCTGCCCAGTTTGAGTACAGGCCCTGGGGGGGGAGTGGAGAATTTCTTATGCTCCCCCCACCCCATGCAAAGCCCACAGCCAGGCTGAGCGCAGGGGTTTATAATCAGCCAGGATTTATGGAGAAAAACAAAATCCCGAGCTGTTCTGGTCATTAATCAGAAATTCCTCGCTCGGTTCCCGAGCTGTTTCCCTGGGGATCTTCTCATGGGGACCCTCCACCCCACAGCCCCCCCTCCCTGTGGATGGCAGCTCTTTCCTTGCAGGCAAGGGGCTGGGGTGGGGAGAGACCCCAAGCTTTGGAATTAACCAAACCCCCGACGATGAATAAATCCCCATGAATTCGTAGGAGTAAACCCCAGCAGGGACCCCCTTGCCTTCAGATCCCACCTTTGCCCCCCCAGCATTTTATTGGGGGTTTTTATCTGGGGGTTTTCTCTGGGGGGATGGGACCCTGCTGTCGGACTTGGTTCTGCTTTTAAGATGTGGGGAAGGAATGAAATCAGGGCAAAGCTTTTTTGCCGACGCGTTGGGATCGTCGCCGTCCGTGTTTTAATGTGATTTATGCCTGGATTTCTAAATCCAGCCACTGACTGCACGCTTTAAATATAGCTCCAAAAACACCCTGGAAACGTGTAGTAAGCACGTTAAAAACGGCGGGCGGAAGGGATGCACAGCACCCCCCCCGGCTGTGGATGGGGAGCACGGGGG
>NW_021938949.1:6487496-6492905 GCF_001715985.3 Manacus vitellinus
TCCCCTCTCCCAGCGCGCGGTTTTGTTGGCACTGAGGAAAATCCCCGCCGAGTCGTCTGCGGAATAAATCCGGGGAATAAATCCGATTTTCGGGAAGGCTGGGAGAGGCGCAGACCGGGGCGCGGAGGGACGGAGCTGCGCTGTCCGACGTGGTGCTTCCCTGCCAGGCAGAGAAAACATCCCTGGGCTGGGAAAAAGGGGTAAAATGGGGCAGTTTTGGTGATTTCTTGCCCGGTGCAGCCCCGAGCCCCGCCGCGGTCCCGCTGCCTCTGGGCAGCGCTGCCGGCACCGCCGCTTTTGGTGGTTTTTTTTACCTTTTTTTTTGTTTTTTTTTTTTTCTTCTTTCTTTTCTCGATGATTTTTATTTCTCAATCTCGCAAGCAGAGCTTCCGTACAGAGACTGTTCCCTCCTTATATTTGTTTTCTTCTCAATGCGCTTCATTCTCTGCCAACTCCACGGCTTCCTCTCCATTTAAAAGAAAAAAAAAGATAAAAAAGAGCAGGCGTTGAAATATACGCGGTTTATTTTTTTTCCCACAGCCAGCTTTTTATTTATTAGTTTGAATTACTTTTGTTTTTTAGAGGTTTCTTATTTTTATCGCCCTTTCCGAGCTCCCTTTCCCAGCGACTCGCGGGGTCCGGCACTGCCGGCAGGACGCTGCCTGCACCCTCCTGCCCGCATTCCTGCCCGCTGCTTTCCCTGGGAGGACACGAGGGATTTCTGACCGTTTGATTCCACTCTCTGGCTCTATTTTTAATTTTTTTTTCCTATTCTTTCCCCTGGGCGCGGAGAGGTGACTCGGAGTTTACTTTAGGCGTTGGGAGGGTGACAGGTTTTGCAATAATAAACCTGCTCTTTTCCCAGCCGCTCGGCATGAATGACTTTGAAATTTGCAAACCTGATTGCCAACATCTGCAGAGAAGGAAGCAGCCCGAATCGAGGGAAAAAGATTTATTGGTTTTAGACTAGGTGGCAGTGCCAATTTCCCAGGTGCTAAGAGGAGAGGTGTAAAGCGAATGGGCTATGAAGCCAAGCACATGGGCAAACACCTTTTTTACTTCCCTTTTGTCTTTTTTTTTTCCTCCTGTTTTTTTTTTAATTCCCTGGTTATTTTTTTCCCCCCTTTCCTCCATCTCCTGCTGAAGCACAATACGATCTCTGCAAAAATTTGTCTGGACAATCTCAAGCCAAACCGAGTGTGGGTTTCGGTATTTTTTTGATTATTCTTATTTTTTATGGGGTAATTTTCTTTTCTTTTTTTGTTCCTTTTTTTTTTTTTCCTGTTTTATTTCTCTTTCCAAAGTTCCTTTCCTGAAATCCAGGCAGGCCATGAGGGAGGCACTGAGCTCTGGCCTCCCCGAGCCGACCAAGCTCCGTGATGCCGTCCGGGAGCTTTCCTGCTGCGCTGGGAGCGAGCCTCAGATTTGGATCCCCTCCCAGAGGGAATGGGTTGTGGGATACTTCCATTTTTTTTTTTAACATGTTCTTATTATTTTCATTATTTTATTTTTTATTATTTTTGCTTTCTTTTCTCTGGAAGTCTTTTGAAATCCTCCCTCTCCGTGGTGCCCGGTCTCCCGGTCCGCTCCCCGGCATGATCGGCTTCGTCACGGCAATTCCCAACCAGGCTAAACTCCATTAAAAAGATCCATACAATTAACAGCCGAAACTCCCATTAAACCACAGCAGTGGGATAGGCAGGGGTATTTTTTTTTTGTTGTTGTTTTTTACGGCTTTAACAATATCGCCTGGAATGATGATTGCTTCCTGCTACCGAGGGGCCCTTTGTAGGTTTGCATTTGCAGTGCTGTTGGTGCGTGGATTTTTTTTGTTGTTGTGGTGGTTTTTTGAGGGGGGTTGTTTCGTTTTTAGGAGGGGTTTGGAAGGGTGGAAAGCAAAGGCTTGTGCAAGGGGTTAAGAAAAGTGGGCAGGAGGCGAAGCCTTTAAATAGAGCCAGTTCAAACCGATCCTTAAATACCGCCGGGCTGAAGAAAGAGACTCTTGAATCTGTCCCAGCGTCCTCCGAAAATAAATACGCCCCTGTAAAAATAGCACGATTGGCCATATTTGAGAATCCAGTTATCGCCGGCACTGACTCCTTGTTTTTCCCGTACCCTCTGCTCGTTCCGGCAGTCGAGCTCTGCCCCAGCGCCAAAGTACGGGCGCCTGGGCTGTGTCCAGTGACCCCTGGACCTTCAGCTCCTCTCTGGGGGCTTTCTGCTCCCTGGTAGTGTTTTGGACGCTGCTGTGCAGGCTGAGGGGATGGGGACAGAAGCCCCTTTGTTGGAAGCTCATGGAGGGAGGAGTGAGCTGGAGGCTGAGGCGGGAGATGAGCCGGCCCTCGATACCAGGCTGCCATTCCCTGTCCCCCGGTGCTCTCCGTCACCATCTCCCCATCCCCGAGGAGGGCAGGGGGGTTATGGGGGCTGGGGAGCAGCGGGGTGCTCCCAATGGACCTTGTCGAGGGACAGGGGAGGAAGGGGACTGTTTGCAATGTGATTTCATGCCTGGAGCTTGCTGGGAAGACCTTGCATAAAAATAGGCTGCAACCGATGGAGTGGGGCAGTGGAGTCTATTGAGCGGCTCAAAATATGAGGGTTTTGTTGTTTTGCTCCTTCCCTGCCCCACTGTATTCGGGTCCCAGTCTCAGCTCCATCTTGGTGGAGTGTGTTGTTCTTGGCAGCCTCTTGTGTTTTGGGGGAGGTGGAAAAGGCTCCCCCAGACGTGATTGCAAAGGGCTGCTCTGGGAGCGTGTCCCTGCCAGGCAGCAGCAGGGCTGTGTGTGAGCAAGGATCACCCACATCCGAAAAAAGATTCTCTGAGTTTAAGATAATAATCATAATAATTAAAAATATGTTTTTTTCCTGTATGCTGAAGTATCCTTTCTTGGGTGGGGGCTGCTGGAACAGATATGTTTATCTATAAAAGGATTCTCAGCCTCTTCCATTAAAATATGCTTCAGGAACACTTTCCCGTGCCTGGGAAAAGGGACACACAGCAGTATGAGCAAAGCTGACTATGTTAAATCCAGCTCCAGAGTAGTGGCTGGAAGGAAAGTGGTCAGACAGAGGGGAGAGATTTTGGTTTCCTTGTTTTCCTATTTCCACATTAGCATGTGCATTCAAATGCAGGGATTTAAGGCAGATTGGAGACTGTCCCTGCTTCCAGGCCTGCTGTGCCCAGGGAGAAGTTTTCCAGTCAGCTGGGCCAGGTAGGAGCATAGGAAAAGAAATAAAAATACCCTTCCCCCCAGGATAGCGCTGCTGTGCCAGCAAAATCCCTCTGTAGCCATCCTTATAATGGCAAAATGGTGCTTCTGCTGAGCCCGCAGATTTTGCAGGAGGCCTTGCTGTCGGCAGTGCCAGCGGAAGCACAATTCGCTCATCCCACTGCATCCATGCTAAAATTGCTTCGCTGATAGAGATACCAGGATAGCATGGATTCAGTGCCGGACTGATCCGTGCCCCGCTCCTTCCTGTAACTCGGCTGGGGAGGATGGCAGCTCCCAGACCCGCTCGGACGCAACTCTTTTCGGTCACGTTTTGATGCTGCAAGGAAAATACCATCGGTGTTTAATGGCCCTTGAAATCGCGGTTCCCCCTCCCTGCCCGCCCTGGGGGTGGTGCGAGGGGCTGAGCGCGGGGGGCTCCTTGGGGCAGTGGCTCGCAGTGTAACACCAGGAGGAATGTGGACGGGCTGGAGACCTGCCTGTGGGGATGTTTCTCCTCCCATGGGGCCCTGGTGAAATTAGATGCTTTTTGATACATGTTTTCAGGCAGAGCAGTGGCTGTGCTTGCCCCGGTGGGTCTCAGGGAGGTGATGCTGGCCTGGGTGTTGTACTTGGTCCCGTCGCACTCTCCTCTTCACACCCGGCGTCCCTGGGGGTGGAGGAAGCGCTCGACCATGAAGTGATGTCCCTGCAGCTCCCTTGGGCTGGCAGCCAACTTGCAGGCTGTGAGGGAGGCAGGAGCAGTGTCTTCAGGCTGAGGTGGTGGTGGAAAAGGTACTTGGTGCGTTTTTGGGAGTCTCCCACCATGCGCTCTGGTTTTTCTCTGATGTCCCAGTGATTTTCCTGAGGTCCTGGTGGTCGAGTGGGTTATGGGGTGGCATCTCCATACTTTAGAAGGGATGGGAAGGGCTGTCCACCCTGTCCTGCAACACCCCATTGAAGTTTCCATCCCAAGTGCTGGTAGCTGGTGGTGGGGACGTGTGGCTTGGAACATGGACAGGAGCCCAAGGGCAAACGTGGTGACGTAAACTTGCTCGGAGCAAGGTCCTGTGGGATCCTCTACTGTATGAGGCTTTCTAATACCTTCCCTAGGTGAATGAGTGGGAGCCTGTCCCTGCCTCTGGTACACAAGGCTGGTAAAGGTGTGATTTATTAGCAGCCCTTCTCCTACCCAGCACTGAATCTCCTTGGTGGGGTTGGAAAACCACAGGTTCCATCCCTGACTGATGTTGTGCCAGAGAAAATCTGATCCGGAGAATGAGCCGGTACTAGAAATCCTAGCTGGTGGTGGCATGGGGCACCAGGCAGGTCCCTGGTGTTGGGGACAGGCTCCTGCTCTTTCCCAGCACAGCAGCTGTTGGAGAAATGGAAATCGCTGGGAATTAATCTCGCTGCAGACGTGGCTACCAGAGCAGGGCTTTCGTAAGGGAAATTTTAGATCTCCTTCCTAGGATAACCCAGGGTAAGGCTGAAATTAGTTTATAATTATCCAGTAAATAACCCCCCATCTTGTCATTTCACCATCTTCTGATGAATATGGAAATGAACATTGTTGAGGGGAATTAACGTCATTACGGCAGCTTTCCAGGTGAGCGCCTTGCGGTTCTGCCGCGGCTGCAACCGGCGGGCGGGTGTCGGATCACCTCCTGGAGCTGGGGTTAGCGCCGACGAGTCGGAACAAGGCCCCGTGTGTTTGCACCGTGTACTAAACTGGTCCAGTTAAAGCTTCGGGCGGGAGGTGGTGCAGGGAATCGGGGCCAGCCTGGCATGTGCTGACATGAAAGCTGCCGTGCCGGGATGAGGAGATGTTGGTCTGGGTTAGGTAACGCGATCCAGCATCGCCTGCTCGAGGTGCTGAGGACAAGGGAGTGCTTTGTTCGGCCTCGTTGCTGAAATGGAGAGCACAGTGAGCCCTGAACGACCTGAAAATGCAGGCGGGGTTTGGGAGGGTGAAGAGCCGAGGGCAGCCCTGAGCTCCCTGCCGGTGGAGCGGGGGTGAGCGAGCAACGCTGTGTCCAGCATTACAGCCCCTTGCTGGCTTTTCCAGCTGGAGATACTGTTTAAAAAGCAAAGTTTGGGAGTGGAGCACTCCAGCGTGGCTGCCTCACCCTGGCCACGAGGATTTCGTGGTTTCCTTCTCCCCGTGTTTCCTCCTAGCCCTGCGTTTCTGGCTGGCTTC
>NW_021938949.1:6493033-6507114 GCF_001715985.3 Manacus vitellinus
CTCCCTGCTGTTGATTTTCTTTGCTTATTGTTCGCTTCTCTCCGGCTCTTAAACACCAAGGGACGGCACCACACAAACCCTTCAGCCCCGTCCATGTCCGTGCTGGCTGGGGGACGCGCGGCGGGAGCCCCCCGTATGGCAGCGCCGCGGCGGTGACAGTTGGGCTCCCTCCCCACGCCGCCAGGATCAGCTGTTGGGTGCACAATATGCTCCCGTTTCCCTCTCCAGCTGTTCGCTGACGGTTATGGGAAGCGAAAGGTAGTTGAGAGTTTGGTATCTCTAAATCAGGGAGGTGATGGGCAGAAAGGAGGGGCTGAGGGGGGGACCCGGTGTGTATGAGGCTGGGTTTTGTTTAAATCCAGACAGACTTGAAATAGTGGCTCAAGGATTGAAGTGACCTTGGGAATAAATTTTATTGCCAGCAGTGGCCAAAGAGCCATTTTGAGGGAGCTGGATGCAGGCAGGCAAGCCAAACATGGTGGGCTCGGAGCAGTGTGCTCTGTTCAGGAGAGAATATGCTTTCTTACAGGAATAACGTAGATTTTAAGGCACTCAGCCTGTTTCTCTGGAGCTGTATCCCCGGCAACTTCTGCAAAGGTTGTTCCTGCTTCTGCCTCCATCCATCTTATCCTGCTGCATCCCTGACAGCAAACAACCCTTTTTACCTTTGGTGGTTACATGTATTACCCCTGATTCCCTTTCTGCCCCCATCCCATCTCAGCAGAATTCCCTGTGGCTTGAATATGCTTTTGGTCCATTTGGTTTAATTGCTTTTAATTAAAAAAATTAAAAATAATAATTGGAATGGCCAGCGTGGTGGGGAGGAAGGGTTTTGGAGGGATTGGGCTCTGTGCTGCTTGCAGGCAGCGCCGGTCACCGTGTGTGGATGAAGCAGCCCCTGCGTTATCATGTGTCGTTCTGGTGTTTGTGTCCTGGTCTGCTGAGTGGGGGGACATCCTACGTGCCATGTCACATAGAAGCCAAGGAGATAATAATAATACTCCAGTGAGTAAAGATCCGGGCAGGTGAGTTCCACCTTGCTGAGGTGCCGGTGGAAGCCCCGGCTCTGCTCGGCCGGGCAGACACACCGTGCCGGGCTCCTGGCATGTGCAGCCTGCCAGGGTTTCCCTTTGCAATCCCTGCATTACAGCGGGGCTTTCTCCCTAATGAGATTAGTGACACAAAGCAGCAATTCTTCTGCTACTTTTAATGGATGTTCGGGGTTTGTGTGGAATCGGAAATTCCTACTTTCATCAGATGAGCTCTCTCTGTGACTATTTTGTGGACAGATCTTCCTTTCCTTGGCTTCGAGGCTGACATTATTATTGGCAGAAGTGTTTTAGGCTTTCCCCTCCTGCCCCCCTCTGCATCCCCTCCTTTCCAGCCCCAGCCATGGTGGATTTTATCTTCTGTCCTGCTTTGAATCTCGCCATCAGCCCAAGCTGCTTCCATCTTGTGGAGGACTCAAAAACCTGGTGGCCTTCCCTGGACACACTAAATGCAGCTGGGAGGAAGGAGAAGTGCAAAAGTCACTCTTGAATTGTTCTTGCAGGTGCTCCTTGGTCTCTGCAGTTGAGATCTGGAAGCATTTTCGTGTGCATGTATGTACATATATGAGGCACCCATTTAGTGCCTTACCTGGCAGAGGGCTGGCCATCCCTGCCTGGTGACATCAGGGCCAGCTTGGCAATTTGTCAAGAGCCCAAGGGCTGCGCTTCAATTTGAATATGGATTTGCATAATTCATCAGGAATTAAACCACACCACCATAATATTTGCCTCTGCATTTATCTCCTGTTATCAGCGGAGGGGAGGTGTGGGGTCCTGGGCGTTTGCTGACCACAGACACCCCTTTGCTTCATGGTTTGGCACTTTTTTGGTGCAGAAGAGCTGATGTAGGCTGATGTTCAGGAGGATGTGGGAAGGACAGGAGCCTCTGGAAGGAAAAAGGACTGAATGTGGGGTCAAGAGGAGAGGCTGGGCAGAAGCTGAGCTTTTGAGCCTGGTTTTCTAAGGGAAAGAGGTTTATGGAGCTGTGATCTGTGAGTGGATCCCTTCTTCCACCCATAGATGCCTGCAGCCTGTTGTTGAATTTTTTTGGGGTGGTTTTGGTCCCTGCAGGAGGTCAGCACTGGGCTCTGGGAGAGGGATGTCTTCACTCCCATGGCACACAGAGCACTACATGCAGGTACATCCAGCTTCACCTTGCACTTACCCTGTCCTGGCCGTGCTGTATCCAAGTGGGAATCATGAAGCTGGAGTTGATGAACATGTTTGGGTCATTGGCAATGTCCTTGCTCCAGCCCTGGGGTGTTTCTGGGAGCCAGTTCCCTTTCACTGCCAGGAGCTCTGTGTTGTGCAGTGGTTGCAGTGCCAATGCTGAGCACACACGTGTTGGTGATGGGATGTTCAGGTCCAAATGGGGGCTGTGCCTCAGTTTTCCCTTGCACTGCCACCCCCCTTTGCAAGGCACCCCAAGAGATGCTGAGCCACGGCAGCTGCTTTGCAAACAGGAGGGTTTATAGTAAACAGCGACGGAGGCTGCGTCTCCCAGGGCTTTGAGTCATCCCGGCTCGTGCTGACTGCGCCTGGCAGGGGCCTGGGAGGCAAAACAAACCCACATCCAGCTGCCACCTCTCTCTGCCAGATGTTAGTGGTGGGGTGACTGTTTGGGTTTCAGTGGTGGACCTACCAGGGAAGCAGATGGAGCTGCTGTAGGGAGATGCAACCTCTCTGGTGGCTGTGGTGAAACCCTGGAGAAACCAGTGACTTGGGGACTTGCAGTTGGGCCACCCGATTTCTGGAGGGAGGGGTGAGATGAGCAGCCCTGGTCTGGGGTTGTGTGTTTGGGTTTGCAGAACTGGGGGTGCTGAGGCTCCTTCCAGCACTCCCGGGCTTGGCCATGGTGTGGGCCGTTCTGGCCATGACCCCTCACCGTGGTGGGCAGGAGGACAGGCAGGGAGGAACCCAGGGGTGATCCCACTCACCACCCCACGCAGAGGGAAGGCAGTCAGGGCAGTGGATGTCCCTGGCCAGCAATGGGAAGCCGAGGGGAGGAGCAGGCAGGTGGCATTTACCTTTGGCGTGTGTTTGCCGGGCTGGTGCTGCCCATCACACAGCGGTGTTTAATTTCTCAATGGGAGGGCAGGGAGATGATGCTGCACAGTCCCATTTAACCTGCTGGTGACCTGATCTGAAGTCATTGTGGCTGAAAATAGACCGTGTTCCCTCCAGGGCATGGCTAATGGTGCTGGGAAAGCTGGGATCTCTCTTTGAAGGCTGATTTAATTGCTGCTGGCAGGCACTCGGGGCAGGTGATGTGGGGACCAGCACCCGGTGCCATCCCACAGTAACCTCCCCCCACCGAGTGCTTGTAGCTCTCCCGGCTCTGGCAGCGAAGGGTAATGAGCTGTTTTCTAACGAAGGCACGGGATGGTGTGTGGGTGGTGCTGGGTTAAATGTGCGGGCAGGGCTCAGGGAATGGGGGCTCACTTGTTTACATTGTCTACTGCACTGAGTTTGGGTGATTTAAAAAAAAATACAATTTTAAAAAATGGGATAAGTTAGATTTCTGTGCTTAGGAAGGAGAGGGAGCACCTGTACTGAAAGTGTGGCAGGAGCAGAGTCAGTGGTAGGACCCCTGTGCTGGCCACCAGTGTGTTCACCGAGATGAAGGATGGACCAGAGCAAAGATGTTTTTCTGCTGTCCTACAAAATCAGGAGAGGAAGGCGAGATGCAATCTAGCAGCCAGGTTCTGCGTTCCTGGGCATTCTGCTAATCAGTTTGAGAGTTTAAATTATTATTTTTTCAATTTCCATACATTCTGTTTTAGTAAATGTGGAGCTGAAGAACCCACTGAGTTGCTCCTTGCTGTTTGAGGAGAGCTGTGTGGTTGTGCAGTGAGAGCCTGGAGGTTTCAGTGGACCCCCGTTGGGGTGTCAGGTTTAATTATGCCAGTGGAAAAGGAGAGACATCTGACGTGGTGGGGGGCATGTGGGAGAAGCTTCTGCTGTAGTAGCAGGCAGTGACCCAGGAGCATTGGCACTGGTTTGAGCATCAGGATTAACGTGGGACTGGATCGGTGCTTCCCAGATTCCATGTTTCAGGCTGTGTGGCCTGGATGTGCATCATGTCAAGAGTCCCAGTGGGATGGTTTCCATCCTGGCCCCTCAAGTGGGAGGAAAAGCCACCTCTGCTGGAGGGGATTCATGTCCCCACCTGGGTGGCTTCTCACAGTCCTCATGGAGATGGTGTCAATGGGGAGCTGGTGGGAGATCTTATGGTGTCTTTCTCCAATATAGGCTGGTATATACCTGTCTCCAGTATGTGCTTGTATATACCTTGGATTGCCTTTGACTTGTGGCATGGTGGAAACTGAGTCTGCAGGACGCCGGGGGCAGAGTGGAGGCGTGAGCACCAGTCCCTTGAGCCCTTCCAGCCACTTCTTCCCATTTTCTCCTCCTCCACCATCTCCAGGCTGTTGGGGCTGTTCCAGCTCCCGGGTGAGGAGGAGGTGAGCAGCAGGGCTCACTCAGCCTGATGATATTTATTTCCATGGAGCACGGAACCGCCTCCCCCCCCCTTGCCCTGTGGTCACACCCTGCCCATCGGTGTGCCCTGACTGCAGAGGAGAGGCTGGTGATTCACTGCAAGAGTAACACGGCAGGAAAATCATGGCACGGCATCGGCACGGGGCAGTGGCTGCGGGAGGGCCAGTCGGAAACCCGGCGGGAGCGCGCGGTGTTCCTGCGCTGACGCAGCTGCGAGCCATAGTAAATATTGAGCAAGAGCCACTTAAAAATAAAGCAGCCTGGACACAAGATTCCCACGTGGAATAAAATAAAATTAAAAGAAACAATAGAGAGCCGCTCTGAGCTGGAGGGAGTACTCGCCTTGGCTTTTAAGGTAGTGATTTTTGCGGCTGAAGGGAAAAGCGGCGCGGTGGTGTTCGAGCCGGCAAAGGCCGGGAGTGTGGACCCCCTGCCGGAGGATGCTGTCTCCGAGCTCGCCAGGGCCCTTAGAAGATTAAATGGGGAGTTAAATTGCCCTGGCTGTTCTGGATCCCGGGGATGGGATCGAAGGCTTTCAGGGGATGTAGAGAATTGAGGCCATAAATTAAGGCTTTGAAGCAACTGCCAGCCCCATGGCATGGGGTGTTAATATGGCTGGGTCGGGTTTTGGGGCGGGGAGTGGTGGGTTGTGGCAGCAGCTTGGGGCTGCAGGGACAGGGTTGGGGACTGGCCACTGCTACAGTCCAGGCACATCTGATCCGGGGGCTTTGGTTTCAGCCTGGCTTGTTCAGGGGCTCGTATCGCTGGTGTCTCGTGTGTGGCACAGAGTCAAGGCGGCTCCGGTGCCTCGGGTGTCACTAGAGCTGCCCTGGCAGGCAAGGGAGGAGGCGGCAAAGATTTACACTGTCAGCACTCCGGGCTTGCAGCTGTTTGCAGCCATAAATGTGTGCATGAGGAATAGCTGCCCCCTGTGTGGGGCAGAGATGGGGAAGTGTGTGCTGGAGGGGGAGCCCTGAGAGAGTCTTCCCTGGGAAACCGCTGTTTCTGCAGGGAAGGGATCGGGCTCACTGATGACAGTGAGCATTGGCAGCTGGTGCTGGTATGGTGTCCGTCCTGCTGCTGGTGGGAGGGATACTCACTGTGCTTGGACTTCTCCCCCTTCCCCTCCCTCCCTGGCGGGACTCATGAGGACATAAACGTTTATCCAGCTGTTTGTGGCATGGACTGTTGTCCCAGTTGGCTCCCTGTGAGGCACTGCGAGCCGGACTGGGGAAGAGGTGACTGTGCTCCTGGCCAAGGGCGGCTGCAGCTCCTGCTCAGCTCCTGCTGAGCCCAGCAGCCAACTGAGACCCTGACTGCAGCGGGGCTGCAAATGTCCCTTGAGTGCCCAGAGTGGAAAACACCCCATGGAAATAAACCTAAAGCCTCACTGCTGTGTTTCCCAGCTCTGCTGGACTTGGATTGAAGAGTCCAAGGGGCCAAGCTTTTCAACTCAGGCCCCTCTGCGGCCACAGCCCGATGCAGAGCACTGTGTGGTGCCAGCCTGATTCCTGGCAGTGTGTCCATCCATCATGGCCTGGGGAGGATGGAGTGAGATGCCTGCGGTTGGAAATATTTCATAAGTGGCAGAAACGTGTAACGGGCAGATGGGGCAATGGGGGAGAGTTACTTCACTTCTCCCGGGGTGCTGGAGGCCTCTGGTCTTCCGGGTGACAGGGCTGTGGCTTCTCAGGCAAGGATGGCTCAGGGCTCAGCTTCAGGGTGTGCTTTGCAGCCAGGATCACACGTGGCCACCTGCTTGCCTCTGCAGGCCAGCAGGGCTGTGTTGGACCCAATTAAAGGTCTTTTCCAACTTAAATGCTTCTATGATTCTGTAACAGCAGAGACTGGAAATCCGTCCCAGAGCATGAGCAGAGGCTTTGTGGATGCTGCTTCTCCCTGGTGTGTTGGTGCTGCTGGCTGGTTTGGAAAACAAGGAGCCCGACCAGGAGTGTGAATTCCCCATTGAGTGGTGTCACTGTGTTGCTCCCACTTACTGTCCTTGACCCTTCATGGGTGTCCAAGTGAACTGTACCTCTACACCAGGTTGGCAGCCAGTGTGGAGGGCAGCATGGGGATGCCATGAAGGTGCCAGCTGGTCACCTGCACGTGTGGTGAGATGGAGCAGTTTTCCCAGCGCTGGCACACACCCATGTCACATCAGACATGTAGCCTGGCTCACTGGCCGCAGCTGTGTATGCAGGGGAGGTGTGTTCAGCTCCAGCATGTCACCTCCAGCATGTCCCCCTCCTGCCTGTCTCTTTCAAAACACAGACTTGGCTGACTTGTCCAGCTGGGACTGAATTTCAGGCCTGGGGTTTGGGGTGACCAACTTGGAGAGAGTCCACAGGTTTAGAACCTCTGCCAGGGGATGCTTTCTGTTGGCTCCCTCCTCACGGGGAACTTTGGCAAACCCCAAGCGGGCTGAGCACGTGGGGCCTGTTTCCCTCCCACTTCCCCCAGCACGACCTCCGGCCTCCAGACGTTTGGTGTGTGGTTTGTGCGGTCGCTGGTATCTCATCTCCTCATCGGTCACATCCCCTCCTGGTGGTGAGTCACCCGGCTGTACCTCTTCCCCCCAAACTCGTGCCGTTTTGGAGAGCTGGGCAAAGATGAAGAAGATGTTTTCAACTGGGCTGACACATCTGCACCCGCCAAGTTCCTTTAATAACAGCCCTTCGTGATTTATGTCTCGGTTGTGCAAAACAGGTATGTTTTATCATCTTGGAGCTGGGAAGGAGGAGGACAGGTGTGCCAATCCACTGTACCTGCTGCAGCATCACAGGGGTTGCATTTTGGCTGCTGACAGTCACCTGGCTGCAGGATTAAGGTGGCTTAAAGGAACAATCTCTGTGCCCTAAACCCTTTTACCCTCAGAGCTGGGCTGCTTTGGGTCTTGTGTGCCCATGCTGGCATAAGTGTTGATGGTACCTTCCCCAGGCGGTCAGAGGCCGTGCTGATGGGCACACGCGCGTGTTTGGCGTGGTGTAACTTGGCAGGAAAGGAGGGCAAAACCAGTCTGGGGCTGGCAGTGCTGCCAGCTCGCACCTCCCTGCCTTGCACTGCGGTGCCAGCCCGCCTCTGGGCAAGCAGTCGGCTGGAGGAGCGTGGCTCAGCCTGCCGAGACCTGTCGGCGTGTCCCTGGGCAAAACAGATCTTGTGCTGGTTCAGCAAACACTCTGGCCCCGGGCGGATGGAGATGGTTGTGGTTTCCCCTTTTCCCCTCCCTTTCTCCTGGCAGAAGCCCATGGTTGGGGTGAGCTGTGAGTTGCTCACTGCGGTAGAGTTTCTCCCCTTGGCATTGCTTTCTGGCACGGAGATCCAAGGAGGGAGTGACTTGCCCGCGGCCGCTTCCTGCGAGTGCAGCTCCTCAGCGCATGGAGGAGCAGCTTCTCCTCCAGGTCCTGCTCAGGGGAGCGGGCAGCAGGTTTCGGACTGGAGGGCTGTAAGGAGGAAGGGATGCTCTGGCAGTGCCCCGGGGTTGGATTTGCATTGGGTTCATCCCCAGGAAGACTGTAGCTTGGATCCCTGCTCTGGTTCCTGGCAGGGAACAAGCCAGGTAAATACAACCTGGGCAGCTTCTCTGGGCACTTAGCAAGGGAAAACAGCGTCACTGGTAGACCTGAGGCTGAGGTTCAGGTGGTGTTCTGGTTTTGCTGCTGGCCAGCTTGGTGATGCAGGCAAGTCATTGCACCTGCCTGTGCCTCAATTTCTCCACCTGCAAAGCTTTAGGATGTGCTTTGAGCTCCTGTGCTGGCCTTATGCCTCTCCAAGAAGCAGTGCTGCTGCCATGGACTTGTGGGAGTCCCTGGGAAGGGCTGCCTGATGGGAGGTGGTTTTGGGGCTGGGCTGGTGGCATCAACTCAGTTCTGCAGCTGTTTCCCCAGCTGTCACAGTGACACTGCCCTGCAGGGTCTCCAACCTGTCCATCTGAACCCGTCCTCACCTTGGACACTTCCCTTCCTCCTCGTGCTCCTGCAGCCCCAAGCTGAGGCTGGGTCACTGTAGTGGATGTGATAATGCTGATTGTGGTGGAAACCCCAGAACATTTGGGGCTGGGACTGACCCTGTGTTATTACTGGGTAGAATAAAATGGCATAAGCAGGGGATTGCCCCAGTAGGAGCAGGGATGTAACTGGTACCAAAATGCCTCTTTGGGTACCAGTAGCTTAAGCCATGTGCAGGTGTCCCGGTGCTGGATGGCAGGGCTGGATTGTGTCCCCTCCCTGGAGCTCTGCAGGTGGCTCCGTGTTCTCGCACGATGTGCAAGTGGGGACATGCCATGGGCATCTGTGCTCAGTGGTTTCTGCAGCATGGGATGCGTCTCGCTGTGATCTCCATGCTGGTGTTCCCGCCTGTTGGAGCAGCTGCAGCTGGGACCGAAGTCTGGCTGGGAGAAGGGTCTCACGTGGGGATGTCTGCGGCTGGGGCCGCAGGGCTCGTGTGGCATGGGGTGCTCCAGGGGGTTTGCCATGCTGCAACCATGTGCTCTGCCAGATGGGACTCGTGTTCCCTGGGAAATGTGTCACTCCTGCTCCAGATGCTGGCTCGCTGCCAGCCCAGCCGTGCCGGAGTGGTGCGGTGACGGTGGCACGGCCGAGGCAAACGCGCTGTGGAGCGGTACTGCTCACAGCTAAGCCAGGCTGAACACTTCTGGGTTCTACCCAGCTCTCTCCAGCTCCGGGAGTAAGAAAAGGTGTTTGGAACTGCTTCACTGTGCAGGTTTTGGGGTTACCAAGCAGTGGTGTGGACGTGCGTGTGCACTCTGTTACAGCACCGTGCGCAAGATTAAATAACAAGATTTACCTGCTGGGGACGGGCTCAGAGTTGGACTTTGTGGGCACAGCAGCTCCCCTGGTCCTGCCGCTGGAGGGTTGGCATGTGCGGGTGGTGCCGCTGGGATCTGTTGGGCGATGGATCCGGGCCAGGAGCTGTGCGGAGCACCGCGTCGGTGAAGCACATATGCTGGGATGCAAATATGTACGCGAAAGAGATCCTGGCTGTCTAAATAATGTGAAATATTGACTAGCTGTCGCAGATGGTGCTCCACGTGCAGCTTCGGGGACTGAACTTCTCTGTCTCCCCTTGGGTTTTGGTGTGATGTTGTTTTGATCTGGTTGTATGCTGGACTCTTGACAAAAGTTGTTGCCTGGTTGCTTTCAGTGGGATCATGTAATTTTGGGGAAGTTGGTTGCTAACGAGGGCTGAGGGGAAGGGAGGAGGGTTGCAGAGGGCTCCTTCAGACTCTCTCGATGGCTTTTACTCAGTTTTTTAAATGATGGCACTGACTGGGATGCTGGTTCTGGCAGGGGTTAGAGTTTGTAGTGTTGCACGGGTGTCGTTTGGTGGCAGTGTTGGAGAGGAATTGCTGCCTGTAGCCAAGAGCATGTGTTATTACCACTATTATGGTGATTGTATTCACTGAGGAAGCGCTGATGATGGTGATTTGCATGAGGATGTTGCTGGGGGGCCCAGTATCCAGGACATCATCCGCACTGCTGGCAGCAGGGCCTTGGGGACATGCCGCTTTCATATCAGCTCGTGGATGGGTGTCACGTTTTGTGCTCTTTTTTGCCTTCCTCTGGTATAAGATACTGGGTTTGGATGCAAGAAACAGTGCTTTGTGTGAGCTGCTCTGAAGGATGCTCTCGTGTTTTCCCAAAGCCCATACCCAGTCATGGCCACCTGCAGCTGGGATGGGCTGTGCTGGCAAAGCTGTGCTGGCAAGAGGGTCTTATCACTGCTCTGGAAGTACGTTGGGGAGCGTCCTCACCCACAGGTTGCTGTGCTTGTGATAAAACACCTTGTCAGCTAGGTGGTTTGGTTGTTCAGTTCCAGGTTAGGGCTCTGCTCGGGTAGCAGCATGCTCCGTTTGCTGCAAAATTGGAGCCCTGCAGAGGTGCCTGGGGCGATCTGGGGACCAGCAGTGGGGGATCAGTACCCAAAGGGGGGTCTCTGAGCAGTGCTCCTCACGATGGGCTGTGTGTGGTGTGTGTTGTTGCCGTGTGCGTCCCCTCCGCCGGCGCTCCTGGCGCGCGAGGGACCGACAGCCACAACAGTCTGTGCTCCTGCGGGGCTCGTTCCAAGGCAGCGTGCCGCTTGGGATGAAACATGTTTCCCTCTTCTGTTTCCCATTTTCTGCAGGCTTTTCCCATCTGCCTAACGGTCTCTACCCATCGTACATTCCCCTGAGCCACCTCGAACCTCCCAGTGCCGGCAGTCCGCTCCTGGCCCAGCTGGGACAGCACAGCCTCTTTGAATCACAGAAAGGTGAGTCTGGGACCCCGTGTGCCCTTTCTGGCCCTCCTGGTCACTCCTGGGTGCTCACCCTGTCCTTTGGGCTTGTTTGGCTGCTGGAGCTGCTGGGTGCTGGGGTGTTGGGGGTGAAGAGCAGGAACCCCCTGGACTGATCATCCAGGGATATTCCCTCGTGTTAGCAGTACCAGGGTTTTGGATGTAGCTGTGCTATAGGGAAGCTGGCCAGATCCCACCTTGAAGTCCCAGTGTGCATCAGGACAGGACTGTCCTGCATCCCACATGGAGAAACCTGCTTGGTCTCCTCTGCCCTGGGCCTTCCTGTCTGAGGCATCCTTGAAACCTGTTACTTCCCCATTTGCTACCTCTTACCTGTCTCAAAAAACAATTTTGATTGTTTTTGCTCTGCAGATGGGTTCTACCTGTCCGGCCACGCAGGCCAGTCTGCTTTACACCCTCAACCTCCCCTCTCAAGGACCGTGGGCAGCCACACGTCGAGCACTTTGCTCCGGGAAAAGGACCTTGGGCAGCTGCACAAGAGCTCGAAGGAAGGCCTGAAAGACCCCGGTGGGAAGGAGCGGGCATGCCGGAGCGATCTGTCCCTGCCCTTTGCCAAGAAGGAGAGCAAGCCGAAGGAGGAGCCCCGGCCCCGCAGTGTGGTTGACCTCACACAGGACACCAAGCCCGACAGCGACCGGAAAGTGAGTGTGGTGGAGAAGGCGGTGAAGGTCGGCGAGCGTCTCTCACCGTTCCTGGCTGAGCACATGCCAAATCGGGGCACAGGCAGTGGGGAACCCAAGTCCAAGAACCCGCTGCAGAGCTCTTCCCTCAGCAACTGCAACGGCGGCGGGGACCCCGTTCTGAAGGTCCTGGGTGCCGAGCAGGACCGCTGTGCCAAGGATCCCACTCGGCACGACGAGAACATGAGGCCTTCTGCGCATGCCCACGCTGAGCGGCTGAAGCGAGGGGAGCCCCTCCTGCCCTCCGTGGGCGCTTTGCACGTCTCCTGTAGCTGCCCATCCCCGCACCCCTCGCAGACGGGGAAGATGACGCCGGCCACAACATTCCCTCCGCAGCCCGTCCATTCCAGCATGTACACCATCTTCCCGCCGGCCAAGGAGCTGGGGAGGGAGCACAAAGTCATCGCCCCCACCTTCGTGCCTTCGGTCGAAGCCTACGACGAGAGGAGCGGGCCCATCCAAATCGCCTCGCAGGCCCGAGACAACAAGGTGAAGGACAAAGACCTCGGCAAGGTGGGGGTGCTGCAGTCACCCACGGAGCGGTGCCTTGCGGATGCCTCCCGCACGCTCTTGTCCCAGGACTTTTCTTGTCACAGCGATGCCAAAAGGATGGAGGTTCTGAGAGAGAAGGGCTCGGTGATCAGGACGAACTCCATGGCACTGAAGAGACAGGTCACTTCAGAGCCCTTCCTCAACCGGCCGGGGCTGGGCTCTCCGGAGAGCAGGGAGTTCCTGGCCTCCAAGGACTTGCTGAAGCCGAGTCCGGAGGCAGAGCATCGCCCTTGCGAGCGGGAACGCTTCCAGCGATCCAGCTCCAAAGAAGCAGCAAAGGTCTATGGCACTTTGGACTCCTCCCGGCAGCACCTGGACCACGGTCAGCTGAAACCACCGGAGCAGAAGTGGAAGCCCTTTGAGATGGGCAACTTTGCCACCACGCAGATGGCGGTGTTGGCTGCTCAGCACAACCACGTCACCCGGGTGGAGGAGGAAGCCAAGAAGGTCTACCTTGACCCCAGTGGCTTGCCACGGACCTCGGTGGTGGGCTCACGGGGCGCCGCCGACGTCCTGCACCCCACCTCGCACGGCGAAGGGTCGGCCATGCAGAGCCTCATCAAGTACAGCGGCAGCTTTGCCAAGGAGACCGCGTCCCGGCAGAGCTGCGGCAAGAAGAGCCCCTTCGGCGGTTTGGGCAACGTGAAGTTGGACTCTGCGCAGCTGGGAGCCTCCAAGGTGCAGCAGCTGCTGCTGCAGCAGCCAGCGAAGCAGCTAAAACGGGACCCTGAGAGACCTGAGAGTGCCAAATCCTTCGGCCGTGAGAGCATCGGCTCCCAGGGCGAGGTGGAGGTGAGGCACTTGCCTGTTGGCATCGCCGTGGCTGTGGCCCGGCAGAAGGACAACAGCAGCAGCAGCAGCAGCAAACTGGGGCCCAGCTTGGCAGACCGAGATCGCTCGCTGTCTCTCAGCAGCATCAAAGGTAGGGTCCCTACATGTGTCTTAGGACTTCCCTGTGGGATCTTCCCTGGGAAGAGCACCCAGTGCAGACTGTGTGCCATGAACTGAGTTTGGCATCCTCAGCTCCCTTTGCCTCCCTTCACAGCCAAGGGCACATTGTAAACCACAGTGGGAAGCAAGACTCCCTGTGCGAGGGGTAGTCAGTCCTCTCTTCTGGCTTCCATCCTCACTGTCCACCTCTCCATGTGTTTGATTCATTAGCAAAGGGAGTGACGGAAAAGCCCCTCAAACCACCTTTTGCTGGTGTTTTAATCTCACGGTTTTGATTTAAGCCATGGTCCCGGCAGGAGGGGGATGGCACCAGAAAGATTTTGGTGCTTGTCTTGGCTTGTGCAGCGAGATAACGCCTGGGGGCTGCCTG
Source organism: Manacus vitellinus (assembly GCF_001715985.3). NCBI lineage: Eukaryota > Metazoa > Chordata > Aves > Passeriformes > Pipridae > Manacus > Manacus vitellinus. Next base: position 6,506,452 of record NW_021938949.1, read on the forward strand.
GCACGGGGCTCTGGTGTGCCAAAGGAGCGATGCCAAAGCGAGCGGCAGGCGAGCGATGGTTGCCTTTCCATTTTCAGCCCCTGCCTTCCCCATTTCTATGCATTTGCCCCCCTCTCTTGAACCTCAGTGGTGAGAAGCAGTTTCTCTCAGCCAACAGCCCCTCTCCCCATTCCCATCGCCTCCCAATGCCCTCCCCACGGCCAGGCGGGAGCCGACCGAGGACCTCGTGGGCAGCACAGGGAGCTGTTTGTTCAGCCGTTCAATCGTCCCAGACGCTCCCAGCTTGCGTTAAATGTAATTTACTGAGCTGAACTAAAAGGCTGCAAACAAGGGTTGAATTCTGGCAGGCCTCTGGGCTCGTTGCTAAGTGATGCAGTTGGCTTTCAGACAGAAAACAAGACTGCTTTTCTCCTCCTCTCGCCCCCCAAATGCTGCCCCCCCTTTGTGTGCCAGGAGATATTCATCTAATAACATTAACTTGCTTGCGCTGAGTGGACGGTGCTTGAATGTTTAGACCTTTTAAGAAGGAGAAAGCAGGCTTTAGTTGGCTAATCTGTAGTATTTGGCAAGTAAAATGCAAGTATTTAGTACTGGGCATTGGTTGTCAAGGGAACGGACCTAAGCCTTTCCTCCATGCATAACTGATTGAATTTCTCTATGCAG
>NW_021938949.1:6507419-6522011 GCF_001715985.3 Manacus vitellinus
AGGAATGTAGGTGGGAGAGGGAGGAGCGATGGTAAAATAACAAAATAATGTGTTTCTATTGAAAGTCTGGGGGCGGGGGTCAATTCACATTGTGGCAAGGAGAGAGGCTGTGAGCTCTCCAAGGGCTTACTCTGTATTGCTGACACCAAAGAGACAGCTGGGCATTGATCAGGGAAAAGAAATAGGGGCTCTAAGGGGGAAGAACCTGGGCTAGGGTGTGGAAGGAGATTTTTTGAGTGAGTGTGGATGCTGGTGGAGAGGCAGCGGACAATGTTTGGGCTCTGGAGGGATTTATGAGCCCTCGTGACTTGGAGGTCGGGTAGTAAGAGTGAGCAATGGAGGCTGCGTGGGGCATCATTCAGTGAGTTGAGGAGGGGCTGGTTGGGGACAGCCACTGCACGTAGTGTCCTGGCAGACTGTGAGGGAGATGTGGTGACCCTGGAAAGTCCTTCGGGAGGGAGAGCTGTGTGCCAGGTTTTAAAGCATCTTTGTTTTCTGCCTGGAGCCCAAGGAGGGAGCCTTGGGAAAAGGAGTTGGGAGAGATGTTGTCTTGTTCCTGGATTCCTTCTGACAGTAAAAGCTGAGGGAATTGGAGACTTGACAGCAAAAAACCCATGGGCTGTCCAGGTTTGTGGAAATGCACAGTGGAGCTCTCCTTGAAAAGACTGCCTGTCAGCAGAATAGACTTGATGTTCTGAGATGCTTTCCCATGTGCCAAACCATATCCAGACAGGAGAACGAGGACCCTGGAAGGGGCTGCTGGGGTGCAGTCCTGCGAGGCTGTGCTGCTCTGCTGAGCCCTGTGGGGTGCAGAGCATGGCCCAGGCAGGGGATGTGCTGGCAGGGAGCACCAGGAGTTGGGGGGAAGGAAACACCTTCCTCCTGGCCCTGTTAGACTATCCGAGTGCTCACTGCAAGCAGGGCTGGGATTTAGGAATGGATCATGTCACTGAAACATAATATAGAGAGGGGCAGCAGGGAATTGTGGAAAAAATGAGTATGCAAGAAAGAAGCTAGGGAAAAAAAACTGGGGAAAAGTAAGCTTAAAATCAGGTGGTGGGGTGAAGACCTTGGATAAAGAAGGGAAGGATGGCCCCAGTACCTGGTTCTGGCAGAGCCAAGCTTGGCACTGCTGCTCACTCGTGTGCAGGTGCCTCCTAACCCCTCACAGACGCAGCTGCTATCGTGCCAGGCTGTATCTGCAAGAGCTGTTCTGATTCTGGACAAGCGGCTACTCCAGCCAAACATCCAACCCCCCCTTTTTGGATTCCTGCCCTCATCTGCCATATGTGTCCCTGCCTTGCCAGACCCTTTCTTGTTGCATGTCTCAGGGGAGTTGCAGATTTCTGCTAACGGGTTGAATTGCAGAGCGGAGCGCGCTGGTTTTGTGAGGGTTTGTATTGTTGATTCTGCCTGTTGCAGTAGGACAGGGATTCGGAGCATACCCGGTGCTCCCAGACTGGTTTACAAGAGCAGAAGGTGCTTCAGAAGGGGCTGAGATAAAACCTTTCCCCTCCATGAGATGTGCTAAGCAGGACTGGGTGGTTCGATGTACGGATTTAGCTGCGTCAGGGCTCTTTCTGAGATGGGAGATCTGCCACTGTCCTTCAGCAGCAGTGGTCCCCTTGGTTGTGTTGCTCTAAGGCTGGTGGCTGTCCTGTCCTGGGAGACCAGCCTGGCCTGGTGAATGGGTCCCATGATATCTTGAAGACATAACCTCGGACCGCATAAACCTGTGTGCTGCCAGGAGCTGCCTCAGTGAAAATATCTTGATCACACAGAGAGCCTTGTCTGGTCCTTCGAGATTTGAACATGGAACAACCTTGAGGAGAGAGAGAATGATGTTTGGGTGTGCTGGCTCCCATGTACTGCCTCTCCATGCCCAGAGCAAAGGGGACAGCTTTCCCCAGACTGTTTGTCCTGTCTGATGGTGCTGGGTTGTCTCTTAGGGCACGGACGCTCCGAAGATGACTGTGGGGATGAGAGGAGCCGCCACCGGGACAGCCACCTCCTGGCAGGGCGCTTGGAACGGGATCAGGAGAAGCTGCTCAGGTGAGGGTTGGTGGGAGATGGGGTCTCTTGCCATAGAGCCACGAGCTGTGCTCGAGGACAGCTTGTCCAGAGAGGGGATGAGGTTGCTTCCATCTGGTGCAGGTGCTGGCACCAGCCTTGCTGGTGCAGAAAGAAATGTTGAGGGGGGTAAATGGGACTATAGGCAGATCCTGAATCCTAGCAGACTTCTGCAAATCCATGCCTGCTCCAAAGGAATGGGGAGATGAGATGTCTTATTCTGGACGTGATGTTAACCACCTCCATCACAGCTCTCCTCAAGTGACTGACCCTGGTTTGCAAACACTGGTTCTGCAGACGGGTCTGTACCCTTGAGCTCCTCCATCACTCAGACCGTTTCTCTCTCTCTCTTGCCTCCCACGTAACAGAGAAAGCAAGGAGCTGGCAGATTTTGCCCGGATCCACCCCTCCAGCTGCGCCACGAACGGTTTGAACTCCAACCTCATGGTGACGGGAGGCCCAGCCCTGGCGGGCTCCGGGCGCTGGTCTGCAGACCCGGCTTCGCACTTGGCAGCCCACCCCTGGCTTCCCAGGACAGGGAGCCCCTCCATGTGGCTGGCTGGCCATCCCTATGGTGAGTGCCCTGGGAGGGAGCGGTGTGCATGGGGTGTTCACACGGATGAAATCCAGGGAGAGGTGTTGCTGTGTGCCCAGCGAGGCTGCTCGCTGTTCACAGGCAAGGAGGTATTTTGGAGCAGTCAAATGGTAGATGACTTCTTGACTGGATAGGAGCTGCCTGCATCCTCTGAGTTGTGACTTGGGTGTTTCTTCTTCCAGGACTTGGTCACCCTTCCCTGCACCAGGGCATGACTCCAGGCTTCCCCCCTGCCATGGGGGGAGCTCTCCCTTCCGCCTACCAGTTTGCCAGAGACCCGCAGTCGGGGCAGCTTGTTGTGATCCCCAGCGAGCACTTGCCACACTTTGGTAAGGATGTGAGCGTGTCCCTGAGGACCATTCTTTGACAGCTGTGAGGAAAATGGGCTTTGGAGAGGGCTAGAGAGGAGCATATGTAACCATGGGGACCAGCAACCACAGCTGTAGGGTGGGTGTGAGATGGCCTCTCATTAGGTGTGTTTTGGAGATGGAAATGTGTGATCTTTGGCAGTGGCTCTTCATGCCCTGCAGGACCCTGTAAGGTAAAGTTCTTGGTTAGGAGAATCTATTCATGGGCTCAGCCATGGACAGTCAAAACAAGATTGCCTGGAGAGCAAAGCAAGTCTGATGACTCCAGGACCCAGGGGTGATGGGAGTGGGGGTGGCAAGGGAAAGACAGCACTCTGCATTTCCTCATAGCCCAGTGTTTGGCATCCCCCACACCCTGGGATAGAGATACTTGCCCTGAGTGATCCTGAATCCTCTAGGTATCCTTACACTGCTGCCTCCCTGACTCCAACTCTGCTCATTCCACAGCAGAGCTGATGGACCGGGCACCCCCACTGTGGCCTGCCATGTACCCCCCGACCAGGAGCTCCCTCCAGCACGCTCACCAGCTCCAGCTCCTCTCTCATCAGCAGCTGCTGCGGCAGCACGAGCTGTACATCCTGCAGCAGCAAGCGGCCCATGCCATGGAGCTGCAGAGGAGTGCCCAGCTCGTGGTATGTTTTCGAGAGCTTCTTGCTTGGGTGTGAAACAAACCTGAAGTTGGAGTGTCTGGGGAGAAGAAGCAGCTGTGTCTGTGTGGCAAGTGTGTCTCAAGGGTCTGGATGCATGGAGTGATCCTTCCCTGGTCCCTGGGATATGAAGCACTTGGTGCATCCTGCAGTTAGAGTGGAGTTTGGATGGGTTTGGTGTAGAGCCATTGAGCAGTGCTGTCAGGAGAGCTGCCCAGTAGCAGCGTGACATGGATTCCTTCCCTAGGGAGATGTCTCTGTATAGTTGAGTGGTTTTATCCCTGGTCACCTCCAAACAAACCTTGTGAGCAGCTCAGAGAAGCAGCTGCAGGACTTGTAGCAATCGCACTGGCTCCTGGAGACAGCTCCCATTCACAAAATGGTTTTGGAAGTCATGAGCTTTGGTATTTTACACCCAGTTCATTTTTATAGCGCTCCTCTGGTTTTCAGCCTTGGCTTTACAAATGGGCTTGCAAGGCTGGAGACTTAGAAATAGAAATGATTTGCTTTGGATGCAAGTGAAAGCTGAAACACCCTTCTCAGGACTCCTGGAACTGGGAATTTGTAAAGAAGCTATTGCAGATCAGTGTCACCCTCCATCAAATTTGTTTTAAAATGGTTTTGCATCAGGTAACGTGTTTATTCCAGTGCCTATTTGATCAGACCACGTTTTGGTCTTACGTGGTGGTAGGTCAGTGCTGCTTTCCAGGAACAGGAGGAGGTGTCGTGCTGACATTTGCTCTGTTCTTGTCACAGGAGAGATTGAAGGCCAACGAGCAGCGTGTGGATATGGAAGAGAAGGTGACGAAGCGGAGCCTGGACAGTGCCAAATCAGGCCTTTCCTCCTCAGCCCCGGGACTGGTGCACCGAAAACCACCCGTGCTGTCTCCCAGCGCCTCCACGTCCTACAGCAAGGCTGTGAGTCCACCTCCCCTCTCTCCCAGGGCCTCACCCGTGTCTGTGCTCAAAGCTGAGGTGATCCAAAAGATGGAGGAGCCACCTTCGCAGCCAGCCTACTCCTACCCCGCCACCCCCAGCTCCCATCCTTCCAGCCCGCCCCCTGCCTCTCCACCCCCTGCCCCTGCCATCCCTCCGAAGGAAGAGGCACCTGAGACCGTGGACAAGAAAGACTTGGAGCTGGAAAAAGAGGCTACTGGTCCATATCAGGCCTTGTTCCCAGGTAAGAGAGCCCTGCTTTGGCAGACTCCCGTTGTGTTTGTGCCTACCTCCCTTTTTCTCCTCAGTCTTTCCTGCTTCTGTCCCTTCCCCTAGGGAAAACCACGTAGCTCCTCTAAAAGGCAGGGGAGAAGCAAGGAGCAGGGGTGGTGTGAGGGACTGGGATCGATGCCTGGGTCTGAGGGGCACCTGGGGCTGTAGGCTCTTTTCTTCCCTTGGGTCCAGCCTGGGTTGGTTCTTCCAGGGCTGCAGTCCCAGTGGGAGAGGATGCAAGAGGCAGATCTCTCTCCAGCTGCAGGAGAGTGCTGGAAAGTTGCAGAAGGGATTTCTGGGGTGCTGCTGCCTCTGGCAGCTTGAACAGGGGAGAGGTGCTGGAAGCAGCTACTGCTTGAGAACAGGAAGAGACCAGAGATGATGAATGCAAAGGGAACCATCTCTATGCCTTAGTAAGAGAGAACGTGCTTTGGAGACCCATCTGTTACACAGCCCGTCCTTTCTGATATCTTGCAGAGATCCCCCCTGGATATCCATTCCAGTCCCTGCCTCCCTCCTTTGGAAGACATTATCCCTACCTCATCCAGCCTGCCCCAGCATCTGATGCGGATGGCCTGGCTCCTGACGTCCCGCTGCCTGCTGAAGGGTCTGAGCACATGGAGCTTTCCTCAGAGGTCAAGCCCATCCACCTGTCTCCGTCCAAAATCCTAGAGCCCATCCAAGCAGCAGCAGAAGAGGAATCCTTGGAAGAGAGGGTGAAATCAGAGGTGCAGATGGAAGAAAGCCAAGAAGGCATCTGTGAGCAGGACATGGGGACTCTGAACATCACCACCTCCGCAGCCGTCCCAGTGCAGAACGTGGAAAATTGCAATCTCCTGTTACATCAAGGGGAAACCCTGGGTGCTATGGAGCAGGACCAGGAAGACCTCCAGAGCTGCTCACCTCCTTACCAGGTTGTGACCTGTCCTGCAGAAGCAGAGGCTGAGGCAGAGACTGGGAGTGGAGCAGAAACCTGTTCCATGCACATGGACTACGATGGTTTGCTTGTGCATGCAGAGAACGAGCCACCAGAGATGGACTTGACGACCCAGCGGGAGGAGGCCTCTGTAGCCATGGATCTGCAGAGCGCCGATGTGCCCCGAGGGAGGGAGTTTCCCAGCCTACCCCCTGAGGAGGGGGAGCAGGGGCCAGAGATCCCTTCCTATACAGAAGAGGCAATCTCTTGCCAAATCCCAGATCTGGACATCAAGCCGGGTGACCCGCTGGCTGGGATGAATGCTTTGGTGGCTGCTACAGAAATGCCTCAGGCTTGTTCCTTGTTGACTACCACCACTGTCACTCCATCCCAGATGAAGGTGGAGGTGTTAACTGACCAGACCCTGGAGCACTCCTTCCTGCAGGGGATCACTTTGCTGAGTGAAATTGCAGAGATGGAGCTGGAGAAACGGAAGCAAGAAATGCAAAGTAAGTTGTGAGTGTGGAGTCTGGTGAGCTTTGGGCCAGGGTGGGTCTCGCAGCGTATGGTCCCTGTGCTCTCCGTGTGGGCACAGGTGGGATCTCTTGCAGCCTCAGCCAGGCAGCAAGGAGAGCATTACCCTGAGTTGCAGGAGTGGATGGTACTTTGGATGGAGTTGGAGCAGGGTTTTTGTTGCAGTAGGCTGAGCTACGTGTGGCTTTTGTACTGCTCTCCCCTTCCAAAGGCCCTCGCCATGTCTAGACAGTCTGTGGTATGTGTAGCGGAAACGGAGCCCCAGTTGCCGGGAGCTGCCAGGGTAACACCCTTCTGGCAGGCAGTGAGTCTACAGTCTGTTGGGGTTTGGCACAAGAGGTCCCAGTAGCTCCAGATGACACTTTCCAAGAGCTTGGCAGGTCCTGAAGAGAATCTCACCTTCCAGTAACTTCCTGAGGTGAGACATGATGGGAACTGCCACTTGCACCATGGCTGGGTACAACAGGAGGTCTCGAGTGGGGACTAAGGGTGGCTGGGAGGCTCCTTCAGCAGCCATAGTCCAGAAAGGACCATCAGCCTCTCCTCATGCCTGTTGGAGAAGCGGTCTTGGAATGTGAATGTCTATAACTTCTTTTTTCTGTCCTTCCCAGCAGGTCCAGAGGGTTTTCCTGTCCGGCCAACACTGGAGAGTTTGCTGGCTGCCAGCACCCACATGCTCATGGAAGTACTTTCCACCCCCTTTATGGAAAGTCTGAAAACCATCCGGCTGCCTCGAGAGCTGAATCCCAACAAAAAGTACAGCTGGATGCAGAAGAAAGATGAACCAGTAAGTGGCTGAGCCTGAAAAGCCCCAGTGCATCCACTCCCACCACTCACTGTCGCAGCCCCAGTTTGGGAGGCTCGTGCTGCCTGTCTGCATTCAGCAGAGCGAGCTGGCTCTTCCCTCGTGTTCCTGACTGCAAGGAGTTGGTGTGCTCTGATTTAGCTTCCTACCCTGTGTGTGAATCAAGGTTCAGCAGGACCCTGGGCAGCCCTAGAAGTGATGTTTGTAATACAAAGCCAAAGGAACTCACGTGTTACTGTTTTGACAACGGGGGGGCATAAATATAGTGTCAGGAGGGTTTTTCCTTGATTTTTTCCTTACTGACTCTTCCCCATGAGAGAGACCGACAAATTATTTTGTACCCAGCAAGTAAGTGTTGCAAGATAGGATATATTGTGATCTATCTTTTTAAACAAGGGAAAAGAGACTCCATGGCTGTATTTTATCCTGCAGATTCTTTCCCAGGGTTGCAGTCCCTCAAAGCTGATGCCATCCCATGCATAAGCCACAGAACATCTTTGCTTGGCGGGTTTCCTTGGTACCACTGTGGGGCTGTGCTTGTGGGCAAGGGGTCTCTGCTGCCCTGTCAGCACCAAGGGCTTTCTGCCAGCCTGCACGCCTTGGCCATTGCAAAGGCACCCAGTGGGCACCACCTGGGCGTGTCTGACCCTCTCGCCCCCTCTTGCCTCCCCACCCTAGATGTACTCCATCAAATCGGCCATCGAGAACATGGACGCGATGGAGCTGGACTACAGGATGAGGCTGGCGGAGCTGCAGCGGCGCTACAAGGAGAAGCAGCGGGAGCTGGTGAAGCTGCAGCGCCGCAGGGACTCCGAGTAAGTCACAGGCTGCTCACTTGGTCTTGTTTTTTTCCAGCTGGGCACTTCCGCTGCCTTTTGGTCCGGGACAGAAAACAGCCCTCCATCCCTCCCTGTCTCTTCTCCTCTCCTCCTGGTACATCCCGCCAGAGCTTTTCACAGCACACTCCTAGGCTATGTGACACGACAACCTGGTAACTGGTGAATGCAGCTGGGAGACTGTGTTAGAGACAACCTTGGCTTCAGCAGCTCAGTTTAGCAGTTTGGTGGCAGGCGAAGGTTCTGGGTTGGCTCCCATTCTTGCTTGCTTTCTTTTAATTATTTTCCCTTTTTCTTCTTTTTGGATTTATTTTCTTTATTTTTTTCCCTGTTCGTTTTGCTTTTTGGTTGCAAAGTTTGCTTTTGCTTTTTTTTTCCCTTTTGCCTTTTTTTTTTTTGTTTGTTTTTTTTGGTTTTTTTTTTGTTGCCTTGGTTAACAGTGAAGCGTGTGGTTTTTTTAAAGGGAAAAGCATGACGAGAAAAGTAGAAGCTTGGCGAGAAGAGGCCCTGGAAGGCCCAGGAAGAGGAAACTTGGATCAAGCGCTCTGTCACCCATTAAGGAGAGAGGGAAGAGTGACAGCAAGAGTGGAAAGTAAGGCTGGAATTTGGGGAAGATGGGAAAATGGCAGGGTCGCTGCACCAGGGTCTTATTTGGGGAGAGCATCTCAGATGCAGCGGGGGCTCACCAGGGCCGGTCGCTGGCTGCAGTGGTGTTGTGGAAGCGTGTGCCTTGAACGTGAGCGTGTCCTTACGGTGGGAATACGGTGCCAGCGTCCTCCCTCCCCGCAGGTAGAGCACGTGTCTGTGGTGTTGGGTGCAAGTAGGACAGGCAGTTGAGCAGTGGTGAGGTGATACGGAGCAGCTGGCTGGGCAGGGACCTGTAGGTGAGCTCGTGGTGTCAGGGAATGTGTCCTCGTGTGTTCTCAGGAGAGCAGATGGTGCAAGCAGGTGCTGTAGAACTAATTGCAGGGATGTTGATGTCAAAAACGGGAAGAGCAGGGCTATTCCAGGTTATCTACTTGGTAGCACCTTTGTGCTGTGTTTCTTCTGTCTTTCTCTCTGTTCCCTGAATCAGTGGGAGTTGGTTTCACCTGACCTCTCTCAAGAGTCTGGATGATTCTCTCCTTTGCTTTTTTGTCTTTTGCAAGTCCAGCTGCCCTTGTTTGGATGCCCAGATCCCACCACTGCTGGCCATCTAACCATCCATAGGTGGCCAGGCCTCTTCAGTGGGAAGGCACCTCCAAGCTGCCTTCCTTTGTGCTCTGTATTTTTGCAAACGTCCTTTCAAGACTACAAATTAGATTCAGGTGCCCAGCTCCCACTGACCAGCGCTTCTGAAAATCTGTCCTCTCGGTGGCTCTCTGTTTTGTTCTTTGTGTTTGGGTGGCTGGACAGGCTGGAGGCATCCAGAGGTGGCTGGAGTTGTGCATGTGGGCGTGTGTGATGGTGTGATGGTGTGGTGCATGCATGTCCCCACATCACAGGAGTGCTTTAGCAGGCTGTTGTGGGAGATGGAGATGCACCCTCAGCGAGCGTCCAGGGCCTGAGGTGTTGGTTTAGCTGTCTATGGAGGTCAGCAGAGAGGATGGAGGGGAGGGAAAATGCCTGGAAGCTGAGGAGGCTGCCCCATGTCAGTGGCTTTGTGGTAGTGGTACAACCAGCAGGTTTAGTGTGAAGGAGGCAGCATATGAGAGCTGTTAATGGAGGCTTGGTAGGGATCTTGAGGTGTTGACTGATCATCCACCTGATAGTTATTGGAGATGGCTGGGGAGTAGGAAAAGATGTGCTTACAGTCTCACCTACTTTATTTTTTATTTTATTTTCTTATTTATTTACCCTCTTCTTTTCCCCCAAATCCCAAAGCAAGTCCAGTGACACGGATCGCAAATGCCTCTTGCAGAGGGTCCAGGCTTGTAGTCACTCAGAGTGAGCCAGTCCCTGCAGTGCCCTTGTCCCTCCATGTCACCCCACGTGACAGTTCCTTGCCACCTCCTTGCTCATACCCGAGCAGTACCCAAGCAACCAAAGCAAGTGCCTGGGCAGTGGGGCACCTCCCTGGGCCTTAGGAGTCTCTCTCTGCACCTACAGAGGCCATGGAAGTAGAAGTGACAAAAGACCTTCAGGGCCAGCTCAACTGTCTGTCCTTCCTGTTGCTGCTCTGTACCAAATCAGGCACTTTTTGGTGGCTGTTACCAAGACACCAAGTATTTCCTTTCAGAGACCACTTTGCAGGTCTCTGATTTCAGGCACTCTCATCTGTGCTGGTGGCCAAGAGTGTGCAAGAAGGGCTCTCTGGCTCTCCTGTTTGGTGGAAAACCTTGTCCAAACTGCTGTCCTTTCACAGTGGACTTGGCTCCCGCTGAGGATCCCCGTTGTCCTAGGAGGCATTTAACCTCACTTTTGAGCTTGGTGGGGTTCACAGGGAGGAAAGCCCCCCACCTTGACCCATCCTGTGCTTGGCTTCCAGACTGAGCAAGTCCTTGTTGCTCTCCGAAGACTCCGAGACTGGCGAGGGCATGAAGAAGAGGCACAAAGGGGCCCTTCCGGAGGAGGAGGAGGATGTGGAGAGCAGCAGTGGCAAGATGAAAGGGAGGAACCAGAGCTGGGAAGAGCATGATGCGGCTCCCAGCTTCTCAAATGAGGTCAGTGCCCTCGTGGGGAAGATGGAGCCACGGGCCACAGGCCGATCTCGCTCCTGCTTTGCTAGTGTTGGCTTGTAGGATAACTCCTCCTGATCTTCCAGTGTCTGCTTTCAGTTCACATGGGTTTAGATGTTCCTCGTGAGAGGACTGTGCAGTGGAGGGGCTGGCACTGGCTGTCAGAGGTTGAACCTCTTTGATAGGTGGCAGAGTGAAGTGCCTTCGAGCCAGCCAGAGTGTTGCAGTGCTGCACCAGCTCTGAATCCAGAGCAGGGCTTGTCTTACCCCCTTGCCTGTCAAGAGAGGGGAGGGAGGGAGGAAAGGGAGTGCAGCCTTGCTATTTTAAATGCAGGGCTTTCTTCTGCTCCTGTTGAGGCAATGAGATATTTACTGGAGCTTTAAGCTGCTGCTGAAATCCAAAATGCACACAGGCGAAGTACTGAGTTAGAACTGCTGTTATCTAACTGTAGCACATGTAAAGTACATTTACTTTTTTCAAGAAGCAAGAAAATACTGAAAAGATTGTAACAGCCCTGGCTGCAATGCAGCGGTGCTGATGCTCTAACTGAGAAATATTTGGGTCTTTTTGGCATCCTAGCCTCTGGAACTGGTTGATTATGTGGAAATCCGTATTTATTTGGCTGGGGTTTTGGGTAAAGAAGATTTTTAATCCTTATGATTCAGAGGAAAGCTTGTAAAAGCAATCCAAACCTATCCTAAAAAACAGGTGTTGAGAAAAAAGGACTCCAAAACGTCTTGTGCTATGAACATGTTTCTTTTGGAAGAACATTCAGTTTTTCTAAGTTAATCTTGCAATTTTGTAGTGCTCAGTAAGAGGAAAGCTGTACTGTTTGCTGACATCTTCCTCTTCTTCCTCCCTAGCACCATGGTGGGTTATGGCAACTGGGACCTAAGACTATCATCTTGAGCCTTTATTAACTAGACTGTTTGAGGCTGTTACGAGGGCTGGTAAAATCCCTCAGGTCTGCCATGATATCTGCTCTGTATTCACCTGGTCTCTTCCTTTCACCCTGGCAGTTAAAGATCAAAAAGAAGAAGGTGCCATCAGATCAGGAGCAGCTGGCCAGCAAGCTTGACAAGGCACTGTCACTCACCAAACAAGACAAGCTCAAATCCCCCTTCAAGTTTGCCGACAGCTCTGTGGGAAAGACAAAAACTAGTGGAGGTGGCAGTAGGTACCTCCCACCCCATGAGGCTCTGCCAAGCAAGGAGGAGAAGAAGAGCCTGGCCAAGAACCTGGGCCTGTCACTGAAAACCACCAAGGAAGGTAAAAACAAAGTGGCTGCCAAAATGAAGAAGATGGAGGTGGGGTTAAAAGTCAAAAATCAGCTCAAGGTTTCCCATTCACCAGCAATATCTGAAGTTAGCAGCTACTCCTATAGTAAGTAACCCCTCATTTATCTCTTCTCCTATCTCTTCTATGTGTTGTGGGGGGTTGTGGTGGGGGTTTCTGGCCTCTTGGAAGGGGTCTTGGAGATGGGTCTATTTCTGCTCATGAGTGAAAAGTGACTTTTTCCCTGGCTAATCAATGCTGCTGCATCTTTGGGGTCAGCATGGGTTGTCCACCCACCTTGCTGTGCAAGAGGTATTCAATATCAGCGTGTCTTCCTGACCTGTTTTGTTCTCATCATCAGTGGGGGAGAATGCTTCCAAAAAGAGGTTGACCCACTTCAACCCGAGTGGACCCACAAACATTCTTGCTTTTGCTGGGAGTAGACACTCTCCTTCTACCTGTCAGACAAGCACTCAGAGCCACTGCTCCAGAGGTGGTTAAGAGTTGGCTTTTGAAGTCCTTGTTGAGTGCAGTGGGGTTGGCTTTAGGATTATGCCATGGAGTCCTTTGGAAAGGCAAAGCCTGCCAGTGACACTGGTGCAGGAGCATCCTCCTGCCCTTCAGTGTCGTGCCTTGGTTCCTGGCTGACTGTGCTCAGCCTTCCCATCTGTCTCATCAGTGATTGTCCCCACCCCACATCCTGTGTGGTGATTGCTATTTCTGAACCCAAAGTGCACCTGAGGTAAAGGTTCCAGCAAACAACCCCTGTTACAGAAGGAAAAATTGAAATTGCCAGTAGTGTTGGGAAAACAGTAGAACCAAAGATAGGAGAGTCTTTAACAATTCAGACAGACATTGGGGCAGAGTTTATGGTCTGAGACCCAGTTGTGTAATGGTCTCAGCTCACTTGCACACACATCTTTTCCTTTGCTTGCAGCTATTTAAAACCGTGTTAGAACCTTTATGGGGTGTTTGTGTGCATAACAAATACATCTCTCGGTGCAACACCAGTTTAGAAATTTCACTAATGGGGAAGATGAACTAGTGATTGTCCAATGGAACAAATGTTTGGCATGAAATTAGCCATTTACATGGCAAAATAAGAGCCATTATGTCCACTGGACTCGAACACAGCCTTTGGCTGATTGTGCTGTACACACTGCCCAGCAGTTCTGTTCTTGAATGTGCTTCACCCCCCAAGGACAGACACATGGCTCCTAAACTAGGAGTTCTGGAGCTAATGGGAGGAGTAGGCATGGGCTGTTGCTGAAACTAAAAGCTTTGACTTGTGGCAGAGGGAGCTTTTACAGTGCCCTTGCACTTGGTACTGTGGTTTCATGAACAAAAACTCCCACCCAGACCTAATAGAGCTTCTATTCGACCACTGTCCAGTGAGTGTTCCAGTGTAGGAGGGGGCCTCTTTTCCACACAAGTCTCAGCTCTGAGGAAATGGCTCAGCTTTGGTGTGTGGTTTTTCATCTGTGTGCAGGTTCAAGGAAAGGCCTTCAGCCTGTCATTTGGTCACTCAGGCATGGTGAATTTGGGGAGGCAGGTCGAGCATATGGCAGCACCTCCCATGACTGGTGGGCTGCTCATGTGGAGGAGGAGAAGCAGGACTGGCGCCAAGTCCTTCTGCCTCGTAACGTCTTGATTTTCTAGCTGGAGTCCTGAAAACTTTGGGCATAGATCCAGAGGAAGAGCTGAGCATCATATTCCCACAAATTTTAAAAGTCAGGCGTCCAAAATAATTTGCATAGTTGGGCTTTGGGCCTCCTGAACTCGCCATCCCCTGTTTCTTCTTCTCTACAACCCATTGCAGTGGAGTTGGGGAGTGATGCCCAACCTGGGCTAACACTGGAGAGCATCTGCTGCTGCTCACAGGCTGGAACAGTCCCTGCCACAGTGTTTGTAATGTTGTGGAGCCGGTGGTGTGTTCACAAGTGAGGAGGTGACAATTTATACCCGCTTCTGTTGTGTCCAGGGGGACCATATGTTTCCTGTTCCACTCATCAGATGCCAGAGAGGACTGCTGGTGACTTTTCACCTCCCACAAGGCTTAGCAGCTTTGTAAAGCCACAGTTCGCAGACAGAGGAGTGGCTTGCTCCCTGCTCTGTTTGGGTGTCTGTGGTGGTGTGTTTGAAGTCAGACATTTGGAGTTAGATGTGCTGCCTGTGTTGAAAACCCTCGGAGAGAATTGGTTCATGTAGAAAAGGAGATTTAGGTCGAGAGCATTGAATATCACCATGGTGAAGACTAATTCATGTTGATGGTCCAGTTGTTGACATTGCTGTGCTTTTGGTGAACATCTTCATAGCAAAAGTGTCTGCCTCAGTTTTCTTCTGCTGAGATAATAACACTCCTTGGATCTTGTCTTAAGGGAGGACAGGAGGTGTTTGGCCAAGGTGGAGAGTGTCCATTTCTGATGGAAAGAAGGAAATGTGAATTTCTTTGTTTATTCAGCACCCACTTGTTGAGCATGAGGCTTGTGATGGAGTGGGCAGAGGTGGACAATGGCAGCCCCTCCTGTAGCCTCCTTCACCTCCTCGTTTAGAGCATCTTCACAAAGAAATGCACCAAAGCTCCCCCAAACCCACCCGAAAACCCCAAACCCCCATTCTGTGATGTAACGCTCTTCCCACCCGCTTTGACCACAGATACGGACTCGGAGGAGGAGGGAT
>NW_021938949.1:6522876-6538098 GCF_001715985.3 Manacus vitellinus
TTTTTTTTTTTTTTTAATACTGGGATACTGTTGTGTGGCCGTGTGACTTGATGTTTGTACTGCGATTTGGTATACCAAGCTTTATTAAACATACCGAGTTCATTTTTAACTAAACCTGTGTACCTTGTCTCTCTTGCTGTGTCTCTTATCAGGCGATTAGGTTGCCGCTTCACTCCATCCTGCTCTGCATCCCCCTCCTGCTCCCACTCCCCATCAGTAGAACTGGAATTAACCTAGTCTGGGGTACTCTCTATTATTCAAATATCCCTGCTGCCTTTGTCCAGATAAAGGACAAAGGCTTCCCCTCCCCTTCCCCCTCAACCCTTTTAATTTAATTTTTAATTTGTTCACCCATTTTTGGTTTTATCTTTTTCAGTTTGTTTTCTGATAGACTCTCTTGAGACAGGCAGATAAAACATGGAGGCACTTGCTCCTTGCTGCTGCAGAGGGGTGCTGGGTTGTATTTACCAACCCAAAATTTTTTTTTAAAACTTTTTAAAACCTGTACGTTGCGGTTTTGTGTCTCTTTTTGGGTGGTAAATTTTTTTTTTCAGATGCCCAGACGTAACCCACACTGTTCAAGGATGTGGCAATTACTGCATTAAATTTGACTCTGCAGTTTCCCTCCCTCACCCCAGTTTTTTTCTTGCAGCTTTTTTTTTTGTCAGCCTGTCATTAGTACTTCAGTGGGAAAAGAGATTACTTGAGACTTTTCCTCCAGAGACACAAGGGGTTTCTGTTTTAGAGCGCACTCATTAAATAATAATCATGGGGAAAGGTCATTTTAATGAGCCCTCAGCTCCCAAAAGAAAGTAGCTCGGCTGGGCTGAATGCTAAGCAAGAGCATCCCCAGTTGTTATCATCTAAGTTACATGGCAGAGCTGGATGTAGCTCAGCAAAAGCCTTTTAGTGTTTCACACTGCTCAGGGCTGTTAATTGAAAATGGGGCTGGATAGTTTGTCTTTTGTTTTGGTTTGCTTTTTTTTTTTTTTTTTCCTCTGTGCACCTGTTTGGTTTTTCGTCCCTCCAAACCCAACCTCCAAATAAAGATAATTTAAGCTCAAAAAAAAAAAAATAAAAAGATCAAACATGACAAAGATATGGAACATTGATTTGGTTTGATGTGGCTTTGGGCTGGACCCACCAATGCATTTCAAAGAAAAAAGAAAAATTTTTCTTTAGAGAACCTAAAAAGTTGTGAGGATAGTGGATTTTATGTAAGGCTGAGATTGCCACATTTACATGAAGAGTCTGCGTTAACTTCCATTCTTCCCTTCCCTGTTCCTTCCTGCATCTTTTCTTTGTTTGTTTTGCTGCTGTTGGAAATTTTGAGGATATCAATCCCATTTAGGTGCCAAGTTCTTGGGGTTTTTTTGGGTTTGCCTTTTGGTTTTGCTCCAGGTAAGCAGAGAGGTAACTTGTCCCTTTGTTTATTTTTCAAGTAACCTGTCTGCTTTATTAAAAAAAATAAAAAGAAATTACAAATCCCAGTTTTATGGGATGAAATCTGGGGAAGGGAGGGGATATGGGAGGAGGTTGGGGAATCTGGAACAAATGGGAAAATACGTTGTAAATCCCTCTGGGGTGTCATTTTATGGTGGGGAAACCAAAGATGCAAAACCCCCTGGGGTGGGAGGTGGGCATGGATGGGGAGGCAGGGAGGGATTATTGGTTACAATTTGGGGTGGTTTGTGTTTTTGTTTTTTTCTTTTTTTTTGCAAATGACTTCTTTTTTTTTTTTTTTTTTTTTGGTTGTTCTTTGTCAGAAGCATTTCTTGAAGGGATATTTGGGTAATAGGGTTTCTAATGGCTTTCCCTGAATACTAAACCGATTAATAACCTCAGCTTTTCTAGAAGTGCTCGCTTTCTCCTTGCAGCTGCTTGACCAACCCTTTCACCCCTGCCCCTATCCATGATGCTTTGAATGTCTGTGTCGGTCTCTTGCATTTGCTCTCACGCTGCACTAAAGAAGCAAAGTGGTTGGCTGGTTGTAGGGCAGACACTTCTCAGCGAGGGTCACTAGCCATGAACCTGAACCTTGACCATTGTTATGTAGGTAGGCAAAATAACTTTTCTTTATGTCATCTGTCAGCCTCAGACGTTTCGATGTTGCCTCCATGAATAATGACACGTAGCTCTTTGCATTCTCTTGGTTATTTTAACTTTGAAGATGATTGCTGTCTGCTTTTGACTTTTCTCTGTCCAGGAAGAGTCTTGCATGGAAGGGTTTGCTTGTGTGCGTGTGATTGAGGACTCCAGAAATGCTTTTCTCTTTGCAGAACTTCTTTTTGAGAACCCCTTAGCCCAGCCAAGGGAGGGATTTGCAGATAGGTCCAAGATGCAAAGACTCTGCTGCTGCCCTTAGGGGTTTCTGAGCCGTGGTGCAGACTGTCCCACTATCAGGGATATTGCCTGGCCAGGGCCCTGCCAGAATCTGTGTCAGAGGTAGGATTAGCTACAGGAAGACCTGTTTTATTTCATCTGGGTTGAGATAGAGGAGGTGAGGACACGCTGCTTTCTTACAGACCAAACATCACATTGCCATTCTGATAGGAGGCAAAGCTTGTGCTTTTTAATCCAGTGACCTTGGAGAGGAAACTGCTAATGTGGGCTAAAGCCACATGGGTCTTTGAAAACTATCAGGACAGGTAATTCCTTGAGCTTTCTGAAACCAAAGACCCATATGTCCTTCTCCTCCATACTCTGTTTTCATTAAGAATTTAGTAACTTCTTCCCTACTCTCCTTTCCCCAACTTAGACGATGATTTTACCCCAATGAAAAACAAAGCAGTGAGGGATAACCAGTTCCCTACACAGTCATTTCCATGTGATAGTTGTAATATTTTTTTTTTTTAATAAGCACTTCTGGAGTCAACAGCACAGCACATATGGGGGGAAAAAAATCTTCCAATGATGAGAATTGGCTTACGTGAAAAAAAAAAAAAAGGTACAGTCTCAAATTGGACATTCAAAACTAAGTAACCTTCAGAATTTGGACAGATCACAGAAATCAGATGTCAATGACCCAGTAGCTGTCTAAAGTCTGCCTGTACTTAGCCTGCTTTGTATGCTGTAGGCCTGCTTGGTGTTTTGAAAAAATCATGCTATTTATTTTTACAATGTGAAATGACTCTTTTAAGTGTGTGTTTTTACTCCTTCCCTTCCCCAGCCTTTCCTCTCCACACTCCCCTCAAGCCATCTTGTTACATACATCAGTCTCTAAATACCAAATTGCTTAACCAATTTCTGTTCATCATTAACAAATCTGCATTTACTGCTCTCCTTCAGTAACATACCACGGCAGCTTAGCTGTTAAAAGCAATGAGAAAACTTAGTATTTTGAACTGGGTTAGGGTTTTAATTTAACGCAGGTAAAAATAACTTAAAAAAAAATCTCTGGCTTCATTTTATCTGACATCAGTAGCATTTAAATATTAATTTATTGTTTGTTTTGGCTGTGGAGTTGTATGTACACGTGTGGTTGCATGTGTGGGTATATACACACATATACATGCTCTTAAAAACGTCAGTTAAAACAGATATTTTTAACTTCGAGTATTTTTTTCCCTTACCCTCGCTCAGTGTCAACAGAATTACTGTTGAAGGAAAAAATTATTTTTTTAAAATGTCTTTTTCCCCGTTGCTAACTTCTCAGGAGGAAAAAAAAATAGAATTGAGGCTTCAGTTGTGTAAAGGCATCTGTGCATAGTTAATTTTAAACCCACACATAGTTTGAGTACAGTAGGAGTAAAACTCCTGCTTTCTATTAAATACAGGCTCTCCAAGGAGCTGTGCAGATGGCCAGAGAGCACCAGCAGCTTACTTGCCACCATGACCAGAAGTTGGGGACTTAGTTTAGAAGCATGTGGGTTTGGAGCAGAGCCCCAAATGTCTTCTTTTTGTTTCATTTGTTACTTTTTGTCCCTTGGAAAAGCAGAAAGAAAGGGAGCGGGGATTGTGTTGTGCATGTGGAGTGGGGTTAGCAAGATCTGTCCTCGCCGTGAGAGGTGGAGGAGGATGGATCTGTGCTGTGAATGTGTTAAAATGGGGTTAAAATTGTATCTCCTGTGGATAAAAATACAAGTGTTGTAGTAAAATTGCTGACAAGGGACTGTCTTCAGTTGCCTTTCCATAGCGCGGTGCCGTGTGTGTGAAGGAGGTTGGAATAACCGCCAGGGACATTATTGTGTAGTGTATTTTCTGTAGGGTGAGTAATAGCTGCTTTCATCCTGGCTTTTAAATCTCTTTTACCTGAGTGCATGTGAAATACTGGAGCTGCTGGGCACCCTTATGCCCTTGCACATGCAGCCTTTAAGTGCTGAAGAAGTGGTGCTGCTGGTGACGTGGCTGAGCCACGGGGGCTGGACTGGCCATGGAGGGATTTTCCTGCAAACTTTCCCCCTTTTTTTTGCCTGTTTTCCTCCCGGCTGCTCTGTCCTCAGCCAACTGTCTAAGTCTGGCATTAGAGGCTGTACAGGTTGATTTTTTCCAATTTTTTTTCCCGTTTTTGCTGAAAATCACTGAATTTCAGAGTGAAATGGGATGTGTGGAGAGGCTCTCACTACCCCATGGTGTGTCACTGAACTCAGGCATGGTTTTACTGCTTCTCAGGCAGGTGGTTTCCACATCTCAGAGTAACCAAATTCATCTGAATTCGTTTTCTTTTTGGCAAAATATGGTAGGAAAACAGCAATTGTGCCCCCCCTTTTCTGGTAGGGGAAGCAATCTGATCCCAATTTGCTGCAGATTTTTTTTTTTTTACCAGTGGCTTTTATGCAAGGAGTGAACAGGGCTGTGGATTTCTTGGTATTTACTGCAAGTTTAGTAGCATTTTAATATCACAAGGAACCAGCCTGAGCAACTGAAATGGGGAAGGGATTTTTATGCAGTTAAAAATTAGTATTCTGTGGCTATCTGATGTATGCTGCAGAGATAAACTGTCCTTGTTTAAAAAACCAAAAAGCAAGGAAAAAAGCTGCCCATTACCTCAGTTGATACAATACGAGGATGAGAACATTGTTTTCTGATATTCCTGTTCTTTCTAATATCATGGAAAAATAACACTTGTGTTATTGTATTTTTTTTTTCTGAACAGCCAAGTGTTGAGGACGTTTTTATCTATCCCAGAGGGCATATGTGAAAAGAAAAGGATTTTCATGTTCATTCCAGCTCATTTTGAAGGGATCTGGTTTCTCATTTGGCTGGATTTTAGAGGCAGGGATAGTGGCTGGTAGGAGCTGGGGAGTGGGCTCAGAGCAGGGCTCCTGCTAGTGGTGGAAATTTTCCAGCAGCCTCAATGATCCTACTTAAGCCCTCAATTTCAAGAGAAATGAAATATCTTTTCCAGACCCACTTTTTACTGTTAAACATATATATATATAAAAAAATAGATATATGTGCTCATATATGTGTGTATAAGTATGTGTGTGGTATAGTGCATTTGTGTAGTGACTTGCTCACCAGCAGTAACTGGATGAGATGCTGTTAAAATTAATTGCTTTTGAGCTGCTGACAGACTCTTGGGAAGTGCTGTAGGAAGGGAGAGGTGCCACTCTTGGAGCATCTACCCCCAAAATACCTGCTGTATATACAGCATAGAGGAAACCCCCAGCCCACTGCTCTGTGAGTGTCAGCCGAGGCAGCGAGGCTGATTTCTTTGCCAGAATTAGATTTTGGCTGTGGGCAGCTGCCTGTGCTGAGCTGGGCTTCCCTAGACTGAGCTGTAGAAAGGGAAATGAAAGGCACAGAGAGTTTTGAGGCAGAGTGTTTAAACACTACTCCTTCTCTCCAACACTGCCTACACTTTCCTCCCTTATGCATTCCAAATCCATTGCTTTCAAGTTATTATTTCTCTCCCCCCTCTCTTTGCATTTTTGCCTCCTGCTCCTTCTCCCCTCTCTGTCCCCCTTGCTTCCTGCCACGGCCCAGGCTGCTCTCTGGTATTCCCCTTCCATGCTGATCTCTGATTCTGATTACATTAATGGATTTCATTATGGAGGAAGCGGTGGTGGGCGGGAGGGGAATCCCACAGCTCCCAGGTTGGGATTTTCAAAGGAATTAAGCTTTTAATTCCTCCTGAAAGCTGCAGGGAAGGGGTGTGTGGCATCCTTTTCAAATCTGCCAGCACCCTGCTCTTCCCTCCCTCGCCTTGAGTGGGTCCTCTTTGCCGTACCCTGTATTGCTGTGTCCTTCCAGGGTGGTGGCAGGCAGGTGACACCGGCTCTGTGGCCGCAAGGACACGTGTGTGTCCATGGCCCAGTGTCTTCTGGCTCAGTCCTGGGTGTCTCAGTGCTACTTAGGTGAGCACAGAGCAGCAGGAGGGTTGTGGTTCGGTTTGGAAATGTAGGGGAAGTGCAACTCCATGAGATTTGTAACGGGCTCCCTCTTTTCTGCGTGCCAGATTCGAGCTCGGAGGAGGAGGAGGACGACGACGAGGAGGAAGAGGAGGAGGCAGAGGACTATGGCACGGACGGCACAGACAGGCTGTCGTCGCCTGCCCTCGATGAGAGCGGCCTGGGCCTTCTGGCCAGGTTTGCTGCCAGCGCCATGCCCAGCCCCATCGTGCCCCCTCCGCTTTCCATCATCCAGCTGGAGGCCAAGCAGAAGGCGAAGAAGAAGGAGGAGCGGCAGAGCCTGATGGGTGCGTTGCGTGGCTTGGGTTGGTGCCACGGGGGCAAGGTGGAAGGTTTGGGAGGCCCCAGCTGTGCTGCAAGAGAGCAGGTTGTTACCCAGACACTGAGTTGCCCTTTTTTTGCTTTGGCTACTTGGTCCTGATGCTGAAGGTGGGGAAAACGACCTGGCAGGAAAACAGGAACCAGGTTTAGCAACTGCAGCTCTGGCTTCCCTAGGGACAGTTCCCTGTGGCTTTGTCAGATTCTTCTTTTCCTACCTGGAAAATCCTCAGCAGCCGTGTGGCAAAGGCAAGCAGTGGGATGCTGCATCCCCCTGGACAAAGTGCAGAAGGCAGTGAAGTGCTGTTAACATTTAGGGAAGGAAGCATGTGCTAAATGCAGCTGATCTTGGATACCCAAGAGAAGCAGAGACACTCAGGCAGAACACTCAAGCAGAAGGAAAACTCTTTCAGTCGGTCCATCCCATCAGCTTCCTTATAGAAACCAGCCAGCAAGACTTGAAACAAGCATTCCTTCCTCTGCTTGTGTGTTTGCAGTGCCAGACCCTGGGTTTCTGTCCCGTCTCTGTCTCACTTTCAATGTGTTGGGAGTTTCATTTCTTCCCCTCCCCGTGCCCTGCTGCACAAGTGCCCACTGGTGACATTGTTCTCGGTCAGACAGATCTATATGGGTTCCATTTATAAATTTGCTATTAATATTTATTAAGTGATAATGGAATTTATAGCATGCTTCAGAATGGAAAATTATGTCCTCCTCGGGAGCCTGGCTTGTTTTAGCACTGTTTCCATGCTATATTAGGCTTTTGCCAACTTGTTCCAACAACCTCTGTTAAGAATTTATTGTCTTGTAACCTGCCCTCCTTGAAACTGGAAGCATCTAGAAATTACCTCATGCGGTAGTGAGAGAGGAGGAGTGTTTTAATTTCCAGTGGGTTTTTTATTTTGAGCCTTGCCAGCTTTGGTTTTGACAGGCTGGCTCTTTTCCTGTTCATGCTGGGGCTGTCTCAGGGAAAGGGGTTTACTTAGAAGATGAGAGCAGGTTCCTGCAGACTGAATTTACCCAGGAAAGTGAGTTTGAGAGAGAAGGACTGAGAGAAGATGCTGTCCTCTCATGTGCCATGTACATTTTCATTTTCCCACATGAATGTTGTTTGCATACCTTCTGCCCATGGGTGTGTAGGTGCTGCCTCAGTTTCCCTTCTGCCCCTGGAAACATGATCTTGCTTTCCTTTATCAGGTTCAGGGAAACACACTGAAGGTGGGGAACATCTTGGCATTACTACAATATTTGAGGCCCCTGGGTACTGCTGTGCCTGTGGGGCTGAGCAGAGACCAATGTGAGGGGATTTCCATTTGCCACAGACAAAAGATCATTTACTTCTCTTGACTTTAAGGTGATTACCTGAACCAGTAAAAAGATCTGTGGTGTCTGTTGGCCAATGAGAAAAAATAAGCTTGAAATATGGGTTTATTACATTTGTTAAAAGAGATTGTTCTCCTGAAACAAAGGTGAAACTGGGAGGGGTGGGAGGCTCAGCTTGTGGGATTCGTGCTCGGCTTCAGTGGAACAGCTCCTTTTTGAGGAGGGGCACAAGTTAGAGTATCTGTTCTAGTAAGAGCTTTCTGGCAGGGTTTTGGCTGTGGGACAAGGGAGAAATGGAAGCAGACAACATGCTGAACCACACTGCCTGAATGGTTGGGCTCTGCTTTGGAGCAGGGGAGACTTTACTTCCAGAGAAATCAGTGTTTTATGGGGCAGAAATGCAGATCTGAGGGGATGTGGGGAATTGGAAAGGGGAACAAGCAAGGGCTCTGTTGAACAGGCACAGCATCTCTCATGGAACCCGAACGCTTCCAGCGGGATGTGTCCTCTCTTGGCTCAACCAAGGCTTTGACCGATGGTTAAATCCTTTGCACCTAGGGACAGAATTTGAGTACACAGACTCAGAGAGTGAGATCAAGATCAGGAAGAAGTCGCCTTCAGGGCTGCTGCGGGGAAAGAAGGGGCCACTGGACTCAAGCAGCATCCCGCCAAACCAGGCCCCCAGCAGCCTCGACTCTGGATCTGGGAGCGCTGACAAGGCCAAGCTTGGGTCTGAGAAAGGCCGCAAGTTGAAGAAATTCAAATCCCCCAAGGACTTGAGCTTTGAGTTTGGGCTGGAGGCCAGCGATGATGACCTGTGGAACCGGCGCCGGAGCGAGCGGATCTTCCTCCACGACGCCACCACGTCCTCGGCCATGCTGACGTCTGCGGCCCCTGCCAGCTCCACCCC
Organism: Manacus vitellinus; assembly: GCF_001715985.3. Classification (NCBI taxonomy): domain Eukaryota; kingdom Metazoa; phylum Chordata; class Aves; order Passeriformes; family Pipridae; genus Manacus; species Manacus vitellinus. The sequence goes on from NW_021938949.1 coordinate 6,531,781, forward strand.
TGTCTCCAAGCCTGGGCGCTGTGGCAAGGGGGCACCCATGAGCCCCAAAAAGGAGGGCAGCAAGGGGAAGGAGAGAAAGGAGCTAAGCAAGGTGAGGAATGTGCTGTCAAAATTGGTGTGGGACCCTTGGGTGAGGGTGTGGGGAGGGCAGTTAACTCTGCTAGGGCAGAGGAGAGTCGAGTCATGTCTCAGCAGTTGTTTGGCTGCCCCTTGGCACCCCTGCCAGCCCCACATACACCTAGAGGATCTGTCAGACTTGGATCTGACTTGCAGGGAGTAAAAACCTATCGTGGCTGAACGGGGCTGGTTACTTGTGTCAACCTCCATATCCCAAATCCAACCTGTTTGGGTTGGCCAGAGTGGACAGTCCTCCCACTATCCGCATGACCTTATTCACTTGCTGAACTGTGTCCCCTGTGCTGGCCTTTAAGGCTGTTCACCTTTAACTTGTGACTTCTGGGGGCTGTCCCTGGCTGGGGGTGGCAGTGATCCCTGGTTTACTGGGTTTTCATCTCAGCTGAAAGCTCTGCTCCCTCTGGCTCCCGTTCAGTTCATGGCAGTGTTTTGGAGCAGTACTGATGGGGAGAGTTAGACAAGTTAGTTGTGACATGAGGCCAACTGGGATTTTCTTGGAACTCTACAGAGGAAGATTTGACGGTCAGGATTCACTCTCCAGGGTAATGAAAAGCTCTTCATAAAGTGTGTGAAGCCAGAAAACAGAGCTGGGACATGTGATGTGATCAGTGAACATCATCATGATGTGGCTGAACATCATACTACCTATGCACAGCCTGCTTTGCTCCACCTTTCTCCTCTCCCTGGTCCCAGATCTTTATCAATTCTCTCTTTACTAATGGAAGTGTTTTCTTTTTATTTTTAGCAACGGAAGAAGGGGAAAGAAACACCCTGCTGCTCCTCTTCCTCATCCATGTCTCCTCCTGGCATCCCTAGCTCCCCATCTGATGTTCGTGTCAGCCTGGCAAATGCCCTGGGCTCCACCAAGAAGAGCAAAGCCAAGGTGAAAGCCAAGGAGGTGAAAAAAGAGGTGAGGGGCTGGTTCCAGTGTGGGTGAGCTGGAGGGTGGCTGGCAGAGCTGTGCTCTTTCCTGAGCTGTTGCAGTGTGAGAGAGGGAAGTACAGATGTGCTGGTTTTGCTGAGTGTGTTACAGGCAAAAGGCTGGTTTGAGAAGCCTAAAATCCAAGGAAGACTGTCAGGTAGTACCTGCTGCTACCATCTGGCGTTCATTTGCCTTCATCTCCCAAATTAGTGAGCAGGCAGGATTTTCTCTAAGGCCACCACAGGGTGGAGGGAGAGCCTTCACAGAGAGCTTTCATGGATAGCAAGGATCAAGGAGATGGTGATGGAGTTGCCTTGCTCAGCACTGAGTCACAGCTGGTTTCTGCTCTGCTGCTGTAGCCTGTCATCCCTCATAACACACATTGCTGGTCGTCTCACACGATTTCTGAGCGTAACACTTACGGTCTGCGTGTAACAAGGAGAAACAGATCATGGAGATTTGCGAGGAAATAGCAACAGTGCCTGGTACCTGTTCACCAAAGGCAGAGGGGTCAGGAACACTGTGCAGAGATGGTGAATGCAGAGCAAAGCTGCAGCTCTCTGCTCCACAGCATCTCTCCTAACCTCCAGGAATAAGCATGTGGGGAATAGCTTTTGGTCAACTGTCAGTGGTGCTTCAGGACAAACCCAGCAAAAAGCTTGGGTTCACCCACTTAACTCTCTGTGTGATTAACATTGCTGAGGACGGAGACAAGTTTGTCCCAATACCCTCAGGTTATTTGTCACTGGAAGAAGGTGAGATGGGATCAGACTGTTGCCTGTTCTGCTGATGAGCTGATGTACTTGCTTGCTCTCCTGCAGAACCGAGGGAAAGGAGGAGCTGTCAGCAAGCTCATGGAGAGCATGGCAGCAGAGGAGGATTTTGAACCCAACCAAGACAGCAGCTTCTCAGAGGATGAGAACATCCCACTGAGCATGTTGGTCGAGCGACCACCCACACCAGGTGAGGGCAGGAGGGGCTGGGGGCTGATTGTACAGGTAGAGGGACTGGGCAACTTTCTCAGGGCTGCTCAGAGGAGGACTGTTGTGCTGCTTTCCCGTGTTCCTCATCCAAAGATATGAGTCTTTGGGGCGGAGATATCACTTTTTCAGTGACTTCAGTTAAAAACAAGCCTTGTCAGAGCGTCCCACTTTGACATGTAGTTGAAGCCCAGTCTTTGAGTTGGCCTATTTTCATTTATTGCTATGTTGTTATTACTAAGAGGGGAGACTTATTATTTATTATTATTAATTTTCTGTTACCTCTGCCAGGAACTAGCCAGAGAGAAAGAGAGAGACAAAGAGAGAGAGAGAGCGAGCCCTTTCTGCTTGCTGGCCTTTTCCAAGGGGAGGGGGATGCTGCGAGTGTGAGGTTTCCTTCTCCGCTCTATGTCCCTTTTCCATGTGTGGTGCTCTCTAATCCCCATCTTACTCCAACATCTCACAGCTCCTCGTTCCTGCATCATTGACAAGGATGAGCTGAAAGATGGTCTGCGTGTCCTCATCCCCATGGATGACAAGCTGCTCTATGCTGGGCATGTCAAGACGGTACATTCACCAGACATGTGAGTTGAGGGACTGCTGTATCCACCTGGGATTTGCCAGACATAGCTGCTGCAGGGATCCATTTGGGGGTTCTGTAGAGCTGGCTGCCCAGAGACTGACAGAGTCTGGCAGGGAGGAAGGGAAGGAGAGTTCACTCTGGTGTATCAGCACTGAGGAAAATCCCTTTAACGTCTCGTTAAATGCACTGACATAAACTGGTGGTGGGGCTCTGAGGGAGCTGTTACTGGTTGGGGTGATGTCTCCCATGTGCCGTGTCTGACTGGGCCTCTGTGTTTCAGATACCGTGTGGTGGTGGAAGGTGAGAGGGGAAACCGTCCCCACATTTACTGCCTGGAGCAGCTCTTGCAGGAAGCGGTATGTGAGGCCAAAGGGTGCTTGACCTTGGTGCCTGAGCCCTGTTTTGGGGTGGAGGAGGCAAGCTGGAAACCACCTCATTCCCTTCCCCAGCTGGGGCTGCAGGGATGCCCTGTTCCTGCCTCTGTGGCCAGTGTGGGCAGACCTCCCCTTGGTGTGCTTGCTGCCCCATGGCCACTGGCAGTGGGCACCACTTCTGTATTCCAGCAGGGATAGTCCTTCACCCTGCCCTGTGAGCAGACAGGAGGCCATTTCCCAGCAGGGAGACTGTCCCTTGCCTTCTCCGGAGCTGCTTTGCTCCATGCCAGGTGTGGTGGGATGGTCTGTGCTGGTGCAAGGAATGTCAGTAATTGCCTTCCTCTTGTCCTGAGCAGATCATCGATGTGAAACCCCCTTCAGTGCGGTTCCTGCCCGAGGGCACGAGGATTGCAGCCTACTGGAGCCAGCAGTACCGCTGCCTCTACCCAGGGACAGTTGTCCGAGGTAAGGACGCCTGGTGAACCCGGGATGTCTCGGTCCTGTGTGTCCTGAGGGATGTCAGGCTTGTCTGGAGAAGCCCTGAGCTCTGCTGTGAGCATCCTGGAGGTCAGAGCCTGGCCCATTCCTCTCCTTCAGATCACGCCCAACTCATTCATAATGCTGATTTAGTGACATCCTGTTGGTTCAGGAAGAGGTCTGAGCAATTTAGGAGCTTAAAAATATCAGGGAAATTCAATACATTTTAGAAGGCAGAATTGACTCCAAGCACCAGTGATTTCTGAGGTTGTGGAGGTTTCTACATCACCTGGACACACACAGCTTCACTTCTGACATATCAACTCCCCAATCTGGTCCCATTAAAAAGCCAGTGAAAGCTCTGGGCAATTCTGCCATGGCTGGTCTTGCTTTTGGGCCATTGGTCACACTACATGTGTGTAAAGGAAAAATTATTTGTGAGTTATAGACCAGTAATGCTGATGCAAGAAGAGAGGGTGGGAACACAATTCTGTTGGAGAAGGTGAAATAGCAGCAGTTTGTGATTGCTGAGAGTAGTTACAAATTGGAGGTAAAAAAACCCAAACAGATACTGCAATGAAAACAGGGAAGTGAATTTCTGCAAGAACAGAAGGGAAAAGTGGAAAGAGGTGGAGAGTCAAACTGGAATGGCTGTTATGTTCTGGAGGACTGCTGCTGACTGGGGAATTTCACACTGGGTGGGCTGGTTTAGTATTATCAGGGACTTTCCATTGCAAAGTGTGCCCTCCCTGCTTTGGAAAGGATGCTTTGGAGCTGGTGCAGGATCCCTGTCTTTCCCCCTGTCCCCACTTGCCTTACAAGGGGTTTGTACTGTAGCATTTGTTCCTAATCCCACCTTCTGCTCCCCCACCCTACAGGAACCCTAGATCTGGAGGAAGATGGTGATCTCATCACAGTAGAGTTTGATGATGGGGACACGGGACGCATCCCACTGTCTCACATTCGGCTTCTCCCACCTGACTACAAGATCCAGTGTGAGTGTTGCCGTTCAGTTTTTTGCAAGATACTTCCCACTATGAAATGTGGGGAGTTTCAGGCCAGTTGCCTCTGAGATTTTGGGACAAGTTCACAGACTTTCAGTCACAAAGATTGCACCATCATCAACAGAGCTGGGGCGGGATATAACCCACAGGGAAAAATGGCCCAGTCCCTATTGCAGAATCAGTTGGGATACTTTCCCTGAGTCACATCTCTGTTTTATGTGTTGTTTGACTGTATTTGACTATCACTTTGACCTGTTGCAGGTGCTGAGCCTTCCCCTGCCCTTTTGGTGCCCAGCACCAAGCGCCGTAGCCGTAAATCCAGCAAAGACACTGGAGAAGGAAAAGAAGGAACTGCACTGGGATCAGAGGAGCCCGTGTCAAAGGGCAAAGGGCGAGGGAGAAAGCCAAGTGTCAAGGCAAAAGCTGGTAGGTTGTGACCACTGCCACACCTGGAGTTTGTGGAATCTTTGCACAGTTCCCTACTACTCTCCCCAAATTAGAGCAGGAGATCTGCAGTTTGAGACCCCTGAAGCTGAAGCAGCATCTCTGGGCATTACCCATCAGCTGCCCATGGGCACTGGCATCAGGCCAGGCTGCTCAGTGAGCAGTGAGTACCTGTGTCCCTTTGGGGTACCTGAGCAGTCAGGAACAAGCCACATTTGGCCAGAGATGGGTCAGCATTGGCGTCTGGTTGAGTCTGAGCTAATAAAGCCCATCTGGATGAATAACATCATGTCTTTGTGTTTCCTCCCTTCTGCAGAAGAGGCTGCCTTGCCTGAAGAGAAGGATCAGGGTGAGTCCTCACCTGTTACCTCCTCAGTCCCAGAGAAGCCAACCTGCTTGGGCAAGCCAAGCATGAAGGGGTCAAGAAAATCGCAACCGCTGCCAACTGGAGGCTCTCCTGCTCCCACGGAGGAAAAGCGGTCAAAAGCCAGCAAAATGAAGATCTCCACTAAGCTGCACAGCCCCCCCCAGCCCACTTATCAACCTGCTGTGTTCGGCAGCATCCTTGGCACAGAACCCTACAGTGACCTCCCAGGAACACTGGCAGCCTTCGGCTCCAGTGAGGCTTCAGGGTCGAAAGCCAAGGCCAAGAAAGGGCGGCCCACAGAAGAGACACAGGAGTTTGGCACTGTGGTCAAGGCTCAGAGGAAGCATGACAGCGAAATCCTGATCAAGCTGGACCATGAGGGCGTGATGTCTCCAAAGACAAAGAAGATGAAGGAGGCGATGAGGATGCTGGAGGACTCAAACCTGGCCAGCCGCAGAGATGGGAAGAGTCTCCTGGGGCTGGGCTATTCCGCTGCAGTGAGTGTGGAGGGCAAGCAGAAATCTTCCCGAGCCAAAGTGGCTGAGGGAGACCCTTCTCCTGCCAGCTTTGGAGGAAAGTTTGATGGCTCAGTGGAGAGCCTCACTGCCTCCAAGGACCAGGAAGAAAAGGCAGCAGCTCCAGCAGCAGTGGAAGAGTCTGAGAGCAACAGCAGCGACAGCAGCTCGGAGTCAGAGGGAGAAGAGGAGGCTGATAAGAACCGAGGGGAAGCCCAGGACAGCAGTTCAGCGAGCTCAAGAGCATCCACCCCTCTCTCTTCCTCCAATTCCTCCTCCTCTTCCTCTTCTAGCAGCAGCTCCTCTTCATCTTCCTCTTCCTCCTCTTCCTCCACCTCATCGACCTCTTCTTCATCGAGTTCCAGCTCTTCCTCCTCCTCCACTACGGACGAAGATTCCTCCTGCAGCTCTGACGACGAAGTAGCCGAGGCCCAGCCGAGTTCCTCGGTGCAGCAAACCCTCCCGCCCAAGCAAACCAAGCAGGCGGGGAAATCCCGCGCGTCCTCCCACCCGCAGA
>NW_021938949.1:6538332-6636765 GCF_001715985.3 Manacus vitellinus
GTTCGGGAAACCCACGCAGGTAAACGGAGTCTCTCCCGCTGCTCCGTAGAGCTCAGTGCTGATGTTTGCCTTCTGGTGCCTCTTACCCCTTCCCCTTCTCCTAGGTGGTGAAACTGCTGTCGTGGTGTGTCCTCAACCAAGGTCTCCAGTTTGCGGGAGGTTGGGGTTGGCCTTAGCTGTGTCTGGGGGAGCTGTCCTGCATGGCGTGTCCCTCTGGCCCAATTCTTGTGGGAATACTGTGGCCCTGCCAACACCAGATGGGTGCACGTGGGACAGGGCAAGCAGTTGTGGTTGGAGAAAACCTGGGTGGTCCCTGGCTGCTCACCTGCACAATCCTCTCTTGGCAGAGACGTGGAATGAAAGGGAAGGCCAGGAAGCTGTTCTACAAGGCCATCGTCCGGGGCAAGGAGATAATCCGCATCGGAGACTGTGCGGTTTTCCTCTCCGCCGGCCGCCCCAACCTGCCCTACATTGGCCGGATCCAGAGCATGTGGGAGTCCTGGGGGAACAACATGGTGGTCCGGGTCAAATGGTTCTATCACCCAGAAGAAACCAACCCTGGGAAGAAACTCAACGAGGGCAAGGTAGGCCGGTCTCCTTTGCTGAGAGGGCTGCAAAGCTCCTTGCTCCCTTTTGTTTCTTTCCAAGGATGAGGAAAACACCCCAGGCCCAGTTTCTTACTGGTACCCTGATGGGGGTGGTCCCATCCTTTCATGTTGTGGGGGGTTGGACGAGCTTGGTGTTTGCCCCTTGAACAGGGGAGCGGTGGGTTTTATCCTAATAGGAAATAAAGACTTCTGTGTTGGTCCAAAAAGAATGTCAAGAGCCAGATCAAGTCTTTACAGTGTAATAGTGACTGGCCTGGTGCTCAGAAACACTGAATTTTGCACACATGTGCTTTGTTTATAACAGGCTCTTAGGTTTTATTCCCAGTGACTGTGGGTGGGAGTTGAAGTTCCAAAGGCACATGAGATGGGCAGGAGGTGCTGGCATAGAAAAACAACTAATTCACCTGCTTTTCATTTCTGTTTCCTCTTTCCTTCTTGGGCGCAGCGCTGGGATCAGAAATCAGGCAGGAGTCTGTCCACAGCTTTGCAGGCATCCAACCAGAGGAAGGACTTTATGGAGGTTGGTCTGGCTGGGGAAAGGCTGGGAGGGAATGCTGGGCACCCTGTAACAAATGGTGGTGGGGAAATGCCCCCCAAACTTCTCTGGCTCTTGCTCTTTGCCTCAGCTGAGTCTGCAGTGTCCAGGACTTGGGATGATGTTTTCTGGGAGGATGGGAGTAGCTGCAGGTGCTGGGTATGGGTAGGAACAGTGGACTGGTATCCAGCACCCATCTTTGCATTTGTATCCTTGAAGTGAGGATGACAAACTCTGAGCCTTCACGTTCCCTGTACTTGTGCTTGGCAGCCACAGCATTCCCCTTGGTGGGAGCTGAGTGAAAGCCAGGGCTCAGGCTCAGCAGGCTGGATGGATTGTGTCCAGGCTGCCCATAGGCTGGTGCAGATTCTCATTGTCCCTCCCCTGGGCTGGCTGTTGGGATGAGTGGGAAGTTCTTGAGTGTGAGCAGAGCCCTGTCCTGTTGTGATGGGTGTTTTTCCTACATGTTGAAGACGATGCTGTTACTGCTGTGAGATCTAATTTCTCCTTTTCTTCCCACCTGCTTCCTTCTGTTCCTGCTGTGCAGCGAGCCCTCTACCAGTCCTCTCATGTGGATGAGAACGATGTCCAGACCATCTCACACAAGTGTCTTGTTGTTGGTCTGGATCAGTATGAGCAGATGCTAAAGACAAAGAAATACCAGGACAGTGAGGACCTCTACTACCTTGCAGGGACCTACGAGCCCACCACGGGCATGATCTTCAACACCGACGGGGTCCCTGTCATCTGCTGACCGCCCAGGGGACACGTGCCACCCCCTGGGAGGGACGGGACAAACCTGAGGACGTGCCTGTTCAGACGACATGATTGTTTCTTTCAATGCTCATTTCTGTGTCACACTACAGACAGGAGAGCGCGAGAGACGCGAGGAGGAAGGAGAGGGCTGAAGAAAGGGGTTGGGGAAGCAGTTACAGGACTCGGGGAAGATGCCCTTGGGTGTGGTGGTGGTGCTTGAACGCCCAAGGCTCTTCTGGAAGTGGCTTTAAGTAAGGTGACACTTGACCAACTTCTCCCTTCCTCCTTTTGGTCCAGGAAAGCACATGGGTCTCGTGATCATTTCACCAGCGGGACCCCCCGGCAGGAGGGATCCCTTTTGTGTCATTTGCCCCCGTCAGTAACTCGGAAGCCGCCCGTGTACGGAAGGACACCCGCTCACCTTCCACGTGCGCTCCTCTCCGTCCTTATATTCCCTTTCCTGCTTAGTTTCGCATGACCCTTTAGGAAGGACAGGGTGAAAGAGAAAGGAGATGAGTCTCTCTCAGCGCCTCGTCTCGATCCTCTCAGCGCCTTTTTGCGGTTCCCTTTCCCTGGAGGCCCCTCTGGCAGCATGGAGCATGGTGGGGCGGGGCTGGTCCCAGCAGAAGAGATCACCGGGATAGGAGGAGCCAGGTGGAAGAGGAGCCAACACCCAGTCTGGGATGCTGCCTTCCCACTGCCTCGAACAAACAGTCTGAACTCTCTTTTCATCGCTCTCTGTTCCTCCTGCCCTGGAAAGGTGCTGGGGGGAGCAAGCTTGTGGTGAGGGGGGTGACACTTGGCAAACAAAGAACTTGGAGTGTGCAGTGAAGGGGCAGGAAATGACTGGGGAAAAACTGCTGCTGCTCGGTGCTTGGAGGAGAGGAGACCACAGACCATTGGATTCCGGCATCCCTCACCCCCCTTTAGCCTCCATGCCTTGCCTGATCAGAGATGTGGAGCTGCTGGGAAGCCTTTGTCCATCATTTGAAGGGAATGGGGATGATGTATGAACCCGGCTGTGCCTGCCTGCAGCGTTCCCACAGCCAGAGCCCCGCTGCCACCTCGGGCTCAGGGAGGGGACCGCCCAGCTTGCTCCATCCAGCGGGCCTGACTCCCCACGGAGATGCTCACCCACCGTCTCGTTCCCACTGAGCACACGCCGGACCCGTGGCACCACCACCGCTGCTCCAGGGTTTTACACCTGCCCAGAGGGGACACTAGAGGAGAACCGGAGGAGAACGATGCACCATCCTTGCACTTAAAACAAAACTCCAAGAGACGCACTGATCTTTGCAACTACCGACTCGCACTACAGATCGCTGGGGCGCGGAGCGGGGCCCGGCTCGGCCCAGGCTCCGGTGGGGAGATGCTTAAGCCAAGGACAGATTGGAAACTCTCCACCCTGGTACCAGCTGTGTACCAGAGACTGGAGGCCAGGGCTCAGGGGAGAGGGACACCCCTGCAGAGTTACCCCTCATCCTTTAAACAAACCACACGGTGCTGAGCTCGTACCATCTCCACCCCGGGCCACCGGCGCCTCGGCACGGCGGACAGTGAACGGTTCTAGCCTGTACAGTTTTAATGTACCAAAAGACTCTTTAGCCCTCCTGTATTATAAGTCTTTAAATGGATTCAACTTTTTAATTATAAATATAAATATAAATATATATATATAAATATAAACTTTTTAAAACTGTGAAAAAAATTATGAAATTATAAAAAAGGAAAAAAAAAAAGAAAAAAACCCACAACGGCAGAAATGAACACAGTCTGACGTTTAGAATATTATTTTTTATTTCCTGTTGGATTGTGATTGTAAATGATCTGGGAACAGGCACACCCCCCCACGCTCAAAGTGTACTGTACTTCTAGAAGCAAATTGTGTGAGCATATTTTAAAGAGCGAGAGAGAGCGCGCGAGAGAGATTTTATGCTAATGTTAAATAGAAAGCACTTAAAACCCACTGCCTTCTATGGAACACAAGGATATTTCAGACAATCGAGAGGAAAGGAGAGCCAGGTTTTTGTCTTTTTTGTTTTGTTTTGTTTATGTTTTGTTTAAAACAATTTTTTTGGCATTCTGTTTGTTGGAGAACTCCGTGTGATCTTTTTTCATAAAAAAAAAAAAAAATTAATTGAAAAAAAGCAACCCAGCGAAGCATCTTTCTTTGTCTCGCTTGTCCTGACCGTGGGGTTTTTCTCCCCTTGGTGGCAACGATCACTTTTTGGCTCAGCCCCTGAATTGGGAAAAGACCCAACCCAAGTGCCAGTGTGGCTTTTCTGGGGAGAACCCGTCCATGTGATGTAGTGACAGGATGGGACCCCTGAGCAGAGGTCTCTGCTGGATGGGGGCCTGTGGGCAGGAGGTGCGAGTCCTTCCCGGGCCACCACACTCATGGCACCATGTGTTGAGGATGAAATGCTGGATTTGCTCTTTTTGGTGTGAGCTGCACCTCAGCCAGCGGGGAGCTTGGCATGGTGAGACCCTCCGGTGCTGGGGGGGCTGAGTCGGGGTGCCAAGCCCGGCACTCGCCGCCTCCTTGGGCTTGCTTCCCTGGGAGGGGGCACCCGCCAGCTCCTGGCACAGCGAGGTGCAGCCAGTCCCAAAAAGTGGTGTTGGCACCTTCTTCAGATCCTTTCTGCTCCTCTTGGCCCATTCCCTCTCCCACATGCTGCCCGCAGCAGTTTGCAGGCTGGCAGGGGTCCAGTGGGACCCAATGACAAGTCCAACCACCTCAGATGACAAAGGGGACCCTGGAGCTGGGGAGCAACACAAGAGACACCCCAAGACCCCACGGAACAGACAGCAGCATCATCTTTGTGTGTGTTTGCCAGCCCAGCCCGTCACCAGCAGCTAAGTGCCAGTGGCACACAAGTAAGGACCAGCCATCATTGCAAAGACATTTAATCATTTAGTCAGCATCAGTTATGTCCCTTGCAATAAATCTCAAAGCTCAGCAGTGGCCCGTGGGTGGCACTGGCAGTGCTGTAGCCTTGGGGACCCCCCAGCCCCATTGTAATGGGGCAGATTCACAGTGTGGGGTGGGGGAGAGGCAAGACCCTGCCTCTCCTGCAGTTTTGGGGGGGTGCAAAACAAGACACAAAAAAAAAAAAAAAAATCATTTTTTTCTCAACCAGCAGAACTGAATCGGCTCTTTTACACAGCAATTGGCATGTTTAGAGATGGATTGGGATTTCAAACCATTCTTGGTGAAAACCTGCAGCACCATCAGTGAAAAGTTGAGACCAACCTTCCTGGAGCCACTGGGGACTGAAGGAATGTTTCCTTCCTCTCTTGCTCCTTTTCTTCCTCACCAGCCCTCCATCGTCTTCCTCCCCAGCACTGGTCCTATTCCCTTTGGAATTTGGCAGTATTTTCTTCCTCCTGGCAATGGCTTGGCTCAAACAGAAGGTCCCCAGGGTCCACTGGGGAGCTGCACATCTCTGATGGGGATCCCCCCAAAAACAACAGGACTGTCCTCTGGGGTGGGAGGAATGTCACCCCAAGAAGTGACCCTGTGCAGTGCCTGTCTGGGCAGCACGGGCCTTTCTGGAATGCCACGGCCCTGTGCCCACAGGATGCCAGTCCCTGTCCACCCTGTCCCAGAGGAGGGACATGGGCCAAGTGGGGCGGTGGGGACAACGGTGGGAAAGAGGTCCCATCTTGTCCCCCCGCCCCAGGGCTCAGTACCCCAAGGTGAAGGAGCCGTTGGAGGTTTCGGTGTAGAAACAGGTGCTGTGGGAGGTACTGGTGAGGCTGTAGGCAAAGTACGCCACGGCCGAGCCCAGCGTCAAGCCTGTCATGTAGGACACGGTCATGGTGTTCCCTGTGGGAAGGGACACAGGGTGTCAGGGTGCTCTGGCCACCCCACCTGGGATTCCAGTGAGGACTAGGTCCTACCTGCCAGCTCCCGCTGCTCCGGGCTCACTTTTCCTGCAGCCAGGATCATGGGGACACTGCCGAAGTAGCCGTTGGTGATGCCCATGAGGAGGGAGAAGATGCAGGGCCAGGCAGGGTGACCGAAGGTGGGCTGCCCATTGGGGTAGACACACATGATGAAGAGGGGGATGAAGACCACGCGGAGGCAGGAGTAGACAAGGAGGTGGGTCCCTCTCCAGTCGTAGGGCAGGGCAGCCAGGATCTGCAGTGAGGGGGAGAGACTGTGTGGGGGGGTAAGAGGGCTGGGGAGGGCAAGAAGGTGCCCAAAATGAGGCAGCAAGGAGACGAGATGGTGGAAAGACCAACTGCTGCAGGAGCCCAGCCTCGGCCATGCTGAAGAGCAGCCTCATGGTCAGATACCCATGGGGTGGAGATAACCCTTGGTGGAGCCAAGTGGCTTAGAAAGAGGACACAGGAGGAGGACAGAGCCTCCCTGTGCTGGTGCTGGCCTCTCTCCTACCTTGCCGACGAAATCAGAGAGGTTGAAGATGGCCATGATGAGGATGGGGAGCCATTCCCCCAGAGTGCAGTTGTGGATCTCCGACTCCAGCCCGGGAAAGAGGCACAGCGTGATGAAGTAGGTCATGGCGATGGAGAGCATGTAGGCCCAGATGAGCCGGGACACGACGTAGCGGTAGAGCAGCATGTCTGGCAGGGACAGGCAGCACAGCTCAGAATGGTTTGGGTTGGAAGGGACCTTAAAGACCATCCTGTTCCACCCCCTGCCACGGACAGGGACACCTTCCACTAGACCAGGTTGCTCCAAGCCCCATCCAACCTGGCCTTGAACCCTTCCAGGCATGGAATAGCCACAGCTTCTCTGGGCAACCTGTGCCAGGGCCTCCCCACCCTCACAGGGAAGAATTTCTTCCCAACATCCAACCTTACCCTGCACTCTTGACAGTTTGAAGCCATTCCTCCATGCCTTTGTCAAAAGTCCCTCTCCAGCTTTGGGGGTGATCCTTCCCCATAACTCTGCATCACCAATCACCAACTCCACCCCACAAAATGCTGCAGACCCACCCCGTGGGCATGGCTCACCCCCCGAAGCCCACCACCCACCTCGGAAGCTGGGCCAGCTCCTCTTGATTTTGGGCCGAGGGACGTCGAAGCGCATGTAGGTGCCGCTGCCAGCCAGCTCAGCTTCGGGGCCCGGGCTGTCCCGGGGGGAGCTCGGCTGCCCCCGCTGCCGGTTCTCCTGGTTGGGGGGACAGGGGACAGCAGTGCTGAGCTCCAGTGGTGAGCGGAACCCCAGGGGCCAGCAGGGAGACCCACCCTCGGCTTACAAATCGGACATCCTCGGAGGTGACGTCGTGGTGGACCCGGTAGCCCGTCCCGGGGTCACCGGCCCCCCGCGTCTCGGGGAGGCCCTTGCGGGACCCGTCCGTGTAGTAGCGGACGAAGCGGGTGCGCTTCACCAGGAGGTGGAGGATGAAGCAGGTCAGCTCCATGCCGATGGAGATGAAGAAGAAGATGACGGTGTTCTCCTTCTCGTCCGACAGCAGCAGCTTGGTGAAGATGCGGCTGAGCGAGATGATGACCCCGGCGGTGCCTGGGAGTGTGGGAGACCTGTCAGTGCCGGGTCCTGCTGAGCCCCACACATCAGGGATCCCCATCGTCCCCCCAGTGCCTGGATGTGATACCTCCCCGTATGGAAGAGCTACCAGCAAAGATTTTGGGGTGATGAAGGTGGCTCCTGGCAGACATCCCCACTCCCAGCTTGGTGAGGCAGGGATTTAGAAACCATTAAACACTCTGGGGTGTCCCTGCTCTGCTGGAAACCCAGCTGGGGACAGTGGGGACCCAGGAGAACGTACAGGAGGGTCCCCCTGAGCAAGCCCATGTGGTGGGACATGGACACTGGCAGGGGTCATGGGTACTTACTCTCGCCTGTCATCACTCCCTGCGTGTAGCGCTTGGGCAGCAGCCCCGTGTAGCCGTAGAAGCTGGATTGCTGCACTTCAGGAGAGATACAAAGAGGGGAGAAGGAGGGATTTTTGCTGCAGCCAAAACATTGGGAAGGGGGAAGTAACCTCAGTGGGAGCCCAGATGCCGAGCCAACTGGGAGCTGCAGCATTCCCAAATTCTACCTGCCCCAAAAGCTGAAGGCTTTTTTCCCCCCTCTGGATGCCTCACCATGTCTGTTCCCACCACGATTAGCGACCAGGTGTGGGGGCTTGGGAAGCCACTATGGTGGCCCAAATCGGGGGTGTTGGTGGCCAATGCACAGTTTGGTGCTGGTGCCCCCGGCCAACCCTGTGGTGCCTGGACAGAGGTGGAGGGGGTGGAGCAGGGATACAAGCTTATAAGGATCAGGGCGAGAGGTAATCTCTGGATGCCTCACCATGTCTGTTCCCACCACGATTAGCGACCAGGTGTGGGGGCTTGGGAAGCCACTATGGTGGCCCAAATCGGGGGTGTTGGTGGCCAATGCACAGTTTGGTGTTGGTGCCCCCGGCCAACCCTGTGGTGCCTGGACAGAGGTGGAGGGGGTGGAGCAGGGATACAAGCTTATAAGGATCAGGGCGAGAGGTAATCCCAGGAGACCATGGCTCCGGAATGAGGCTGTTTCCCACCCCTACCTGTGCATGTCCCACATACCTGTGCAGCCAAAGGCCACCACCCCGACAGCCACCAGGTTGATGGCGTAGGCCTGCCTGCGGCTGAAGAGCTCCAGCCAGACATCGCAGATGCTGACAAACAGCAGGGGTCCCAGGGCAAAGAGATAGCCTGTGGGTGGGACACAGAGGCTGTGGCAGGGGGGCAGCACGGGGACAGCACTGCCGGGGGTGCAGGGTCCCCCACTCACCCACGGAGATCCGGGTGTGCAGGCTCAGCAGCTCCACCAGCGCATTGTTGAGGATCACGGCCACCAGGGCCACCAGGATGTAGGTGAGGCTCATGTCGAAGACAATGGAGGTCCCTGCAGAGAGGCAGGTGATGGGGGAGGGCAGGGATCCAGCTCCCCTGGAAGTGCAGCTGAGCTCTCTCCCAGTTTGGGGTGGCAGGGAAGTCCTACAGCTGCTGGAGACCTACCTGGATATTTATGGTGCAGGTAATCCACATCGGTGATAAAGCTGTTGTAGGGCAGGAGGAATCCCACCCCAGCCAGCAGCATGGCAAAATAAATCCCATGGTATCGATCCTGGGGCTCGGGATCCTCAGAAGCTGCCCCAAAAGGAGAAAGAAAGAGAAAAGACATGACAGTGGCACTGCTGCACCCCTGGGACCTGTGTCAGATCCCTGTTTTGGGGTGATGAAAGGTGCCTCCATAATCCAGCACCTTGCAGATCTCACAAATAAACAGTCCCAGCCCTGAGAAATTCCTTCCCTATATGTCAGGGTTGACAGAGAACCTGTGATGAGGAATTTTAACAACTTTTAGGAAATATTTACTGTAATGCCGGACGGAACAAAGGTAATGCAGCCCAGACCAAAGGTCACCAATCAAAATGTGTACAGTGTCACCAATAGCATGTCACAGCACGGACAGTGTCTTCAGTGTCACCAATAAGAGTGTGTGCAGTGTCTACAGTTTTTGATGCTTGAGACTTTTGACCAATTGTGTTGTGGCACGATAGTGTACAAAGAGTATAAAAGAAACACTTGAGAGCAATAAACAGCTTCCTGTTCACCTCACACCTGGACTGTGTCTGATATCTGTGTCGCTTTGGTCGTTCCGACATTAACAGCGACATTTGGTGACCCCGACGTGTTTGCAGTGTTGAAGAAAGATTTATCTCCAACTCTGAGAAAGAGTTTGGAGGGATTCCTCTCCGAGAGAGAGGAGCTGCCGTGACTTCCCTCCTAGAGGGGGAAAGAACAGAGGATTTACTCTCCTAGAGAGAGATTGGACCTGTGGGGCGAGGCACAGGGGGAACGGAGCCCGGTGAAGCTTGAGAGCGGGGCTGGATCCCGCCAAAAGGTCCGGACCTGAACTTTTAGAACCCTCATTAGGTAAGCTAACAGGGGTGCCACCGGGGACTATATTTTAACAATGGGACAGCACATAACGAAGGAGGAAAGTGTAGCTCTATCTACGTGGAAATCCCTCCTTAACCGAAAGAATGTCCAGGTTGCTGAATTTAATTTACAACGTGTGCTGTTACAGTACTGAAAATAAAGCTTTGAAGCTACTACGTTAAGTTGCATTTCGTGTGTTTGCCTGACACTTGCTCCGTGAGACTTTGAAAGATTTAGAAGCGTACGGGAGGTAACGATCTATGCAATAATTCATATAAGACCTAAAACTCTGAAACGCAGTTGCCCAGAAAGATAAGCAGGTTGCCGATGTAACAAATTGTCCTTGAACTACACCTCCAAGCAAAAAATGCAGAAAAAATTAATAATTCACTCCCGGAGGCAGAAAAGAAGTAAGGACCCCCCCTCTCCATTGCCACAGCTGCAGAAAAAAACAGTTTTTCCACCAGATTACTCCACCGAGAAAACAACTAAGAAAAGAAATCCAAGTCAAGATTTATAAGCGAATGGAGAGGGACAGAGATAAATTAGAACAGTGGGGGCTGGGCAGAAAACAAGACAGCAAAGCCCATCCCTGTATAAGCCTTCGAACTTAAAAGTCAGCATCTACCTCCTCTTCTTGCTTCTTCGCAGCCTGAGTTACCTATTTTTTGTTCATGTACTAATTGGCTGTTTCAGTCTCACAATGTGTGTAAGATGAAACACAGAAAAATATGCAACAAATCAAGTTTGGTGTCATGGAAGCCTGAAGAGGACGATCCCTACTGGGGGGTGGAAAGAAAAGGGGAGGCAAAAAACTGCCTTCTGATATTTCTGTTAATTCTCATGTTAACTGTAGTGTCTGTGGAATGTGTTTTTGTGAGCTCACAATATTATTGTTACTGTGTGTGTGTATGTGAAGAAACAAAGTTCTTTGCCAGGAGAAAAAGGAAAAACTAAAGTAAAAAGCCTTCTCTTGAAAAGATTCAACCTTGCCAGGGAAAGAAACAGAGTGTATTTTGCATGATAGAGACGGTCTGTTGCTTGGTAACTAAGCAAAAACTTTATTCACTCCCTCAGAGCTGGGAGGGGAATGAAAATATCCCGGTTTGTAAAAATTGCAACTTTGTAACCTTCTGATTGGAGAAAGAAATTGTCTTACAATTTCATAACATAGTCTCACTAACTGTTTTCTGAAGTTGTTCATTAAAATAACCAAACTTGTTTTAGAATGCATACATAAATGTAATGGAGAAATAGAGTTTTTAAAGTAACTGCTGACAACTGTCTGTGATAAGAAAATTCCAGTGTGTGTGGGGGGAGTGATTCTCCGGCAGAGCTGCTAAGCACAGCTGCTCTACCTTCCCTCTTCCCCCCTGCTCAAACAGCTCTGTAAATATTCTTTTGTTGCTTCTGTATTTTACAGATAGCTTTAAGGTAGATTTTTTTGGTGGAATACCTAGCTCAAAAATATCTTATTTGACAGGGGCAGTTTTTGCCAGAGCAAAAAGGGAAAAATAAATAAACTGTTTCTAGCTGGAAGTTTCCACCTTTGTGGAAAGAGAGATAAAATCTAAAGATATAATACAGGAAACTGCCTAACAACAGGCAGTGTTTCAAGTTTAAACTGCATCTGTCCTAGTCCCTGTGCTAAGCAGCAGAGGTGTGTCCCTGTTATAGGTGACAAGCTTAAACCAGAACTGTTGCTGCTTTGCCAGGTGTGCATTCTGGATCCCCTGGTATACTCTTATGAGCTAAACCCTAGTTTAAAACAACCCGAGTGAGTTTTACTGTGGCTTTATGTAAATTGCTAAAGTTGAAAGCTACTTTAAGAGTGTTAACTTCTTAAATACGTCGATGTAAGTTAAACTGTTACACCTATTTTGTTTAAATAAGATGTTTAAAGTTTTCACGCATATCCCAGAAAAATGTATAAATATCAGCAAAAATTCAGAATTAGCTGCTTATAAATCCTAGCTGATCATATTGTTTCAGAGGCTGGGTGAGACTGCTTAAGTTTTAAAAAGGACATGACTGTTCTCCAGTTTCATTTTTTACATTCAGAGAGGCAGGAATCTGCCCTATGAATTTGTGAATCCTGTTCAAATCCCAAGCCATGCGTGGCTTGATAACAGAAAAGATATAAAACTATATTTAATCCAATTATGCAACTAAGACCCTTATAAAAATCAGTAATCCCATCCTCTGAAAGATTTCCATATGCTGGAATTTTGAACAGCCAATTGTTTCTTCATAATGAAAGCTGCTATTTGCTTTTATTGAAGTTACAGTGACCTTCCTGAAATTCAGTGTGTTTTACTTTACAATAGGAGAGAATTGTTCTGCAGTACAACATGATAAAATGATGCTCAAAATGATAAAAACAAAGTAAAAGGAAATACAGAAGTTAGAGACATAAAAAGATGAGTTAAAATTAAATGTGATTGTTCTAACCAATGTTATTTGAGAAGCAGGATTGAAGAATGCTCCAGGAAAAATTCAAAAAACCAAGCCATAGAACCTATCTCCAACAGAGAGAATTACACTGCAAAGAATCATCTCTAGGCCTTCAGCTTCAAAGAAAAACTGCAAAATTACCCACAATAAGCACTTAAAACTGACGGAACTATTAATAACAAATTTGCGAGTTTTGTCTTAAAGGTGAAGAACAATTAAAAGAAGCAGATGAACAAGAGCCAAGAGTTGATTACATCTCAGACATCAGGGACAACTTGGACTGACTTCTCACAGAAGACACTGGAACTAAAAATAAGATCGAGTAGAGTATATAACGCATGATGTGTAATTTCTCTTGATGTTCCTTGGTCATCTCCTTTAGAATGCTCTGTATGTAATACTGTCTTCTTAACTTTGACTTAACTGGAAGTTAGTACCCGAAATGAAATAGCATCAATAACAAATAATGGTTATAACAGTGGAACTTGGGTTGTGAAACAAATTGGGTGCATTTCAGTTGGAAATTGAAGGTGTACGGGCATTACTTCCTTATATTCTTTTAACTCAAATGACATTGTTTTTATTGTGCTGTGTAGAAAAATCAAATTACTGCAAGATACAGATATGCAGAGATTCCTAACTCACTCGTAGGACAAATTGTTGTCAAGAAAACATTTTGCACATCAAATGAACATTTTAAAATATAAAAAGGGGGGAAAGAGACTATGCAGGCACATAAACAGATGCTAAATCAGAATAGATCTCATTTAAATTTGTTAGGCCTTATATTCCTTGTATGTATTCCTTTTCAAGCCAGGTACAGTTGTTAGACGTGACTGCCAAAGATGACAAACTGAGAAGTACAAAGCCAATAACTACTTAAAATGTAAACTGTGTAATTAAAATGTAAAAGTATAATAGAAATTCCAGCTATACGTGAGTGAAGAGTGACTGAGGTGGCCACCAATGAATGACTGAAGAGAGATTGTGTGTGAGAGAGAGACTGTGTAGAGATATGTGTGTTCCAATATACGTGTGTGCAAACTTAACAATGCTTTTGTATTGGAGTGCTGAGACTTCGGGGGAATGTATTACATGGATCTCTTGGACTGTAGTGAATCCTTATTTTGACTAGTGGATGAGCTCTCTGGATTCTTTCTTGGTGAGATGTTGTTGCTGTGTTTCTTTTTAGCTTTGGATCAGGGGTTACCAATGCCGGTGCCTTGCTTGACCAGCCTGTTGCAAAGGGCCCTGCAACAGACTGTCAAAGCCATCTTTGTGGCATAAAATAAAAAAAGAGGGGGAATTGTCGGGGTTGACAGAGAACCTGTCAGCAGCCTGGCAATTAGTGATGAGGAATTTTAACAACTTTTAGGAAATATTTACTGTAATGCCGGACGGAACAAACGTAATGCAGCCCAGACCAAAGGTCACCAATCAAAATGTGTACAGTGTCACCAATAGCATGTCACAGCATGGACAGGGTCTTCAGTGTCACCAATAAGAGTGTGTGCAGTGTCTACAGTTTTTGATGCTTGAGACTTTTGACCAATTGTGTTGTGGCATGATAGTGTACAAAGAGTATAAAAGAAACACTTGAGAGCAATAAAGAGCTTCCTGTTCACCTCACACCTGGACTACGTCTGATATCTGTGTCGCTTTGGCCGTTCCGACATTAACAGCGACACCTAAATAAAGACATTTCAGTGAGAGACCCAGGAGGCAGGAAAACACCCGGGCTTCAAGGGCTGATTGAGTTTTAATTGCAGATGAATAAGCTGAGAGCCAGACAGTGCTGCAGGAGGGGTCGAGGCGGGTGTGGAGGTGGACAGGGACACCTCAGGATGTGGAGCAGGGCTGGGGTAAATCCCAGGAGCACTCTTGATTGCTGCATGGAGAAAGGTGAAGCTGCAGGCTGCAGGCAGGAGAACCAGGGCACAAAACCTCAACTCCTTACCAGCCTGCAGAGCCCACTGCCACGGGATGTGCTGGTTGGCTCACATGGGTACAAAGAGGGATGAAAAAAGGTGTTGGCCAATTTTGTGGCATTTCAGGCCATTTGTGGCTATTAAACCCATCCCAGGAAGCCCCTAAATGGGTGGGAACTCAGCAGGGAACCCAGCAGGTGATCAGGTCGGGCCGTGCCTGCCCTCACCTGGCTCCATGAAGGTGAGGACGCCCTTGGCCTGGCTGCCCCTCTGCAGCTCGTCCTCCTCCAGCTGGTAGCTGTCGAAGCTGAAGCTCATCACCACGTTGCCCTCGGGCGTCCCCGCCGGGCTCAGCTCCTTGAAGCGCTCGGCTCCCACAGAGCCCATCCTGGACAACCTGGGAGGGAGAGCAGTTACACCCCCGGGGCACACAGGTGGGTCCTGGCTCCTGTGTCCCCCCTGGGGATCATCCCCTGGGTGATGCCAGGGGTCTACAAGGGACGATGGCATAACCCTGAGTATTGCCACCTCACAGTATCACAGTGGCTCCCATGCTTTTTCCACCTGGGAAGACGATTTCCCTGAGGAGAATGGGATCCCTTGACCCACTGGGCAGGAGTTTGGGTTTGCAGTGCCTGTGGGGGATCCACATAAGTCACCCTCAAGGCACAGCACTCCCCCCAGCCTGGCTCAGCACATCCCTGGGATGCTGCTGAAGATGAAACGCTGCTGTGATTTCCAAAAGCAATTAGAGAAATTAATGGATGAAAATCACTCATGGAGGGTGGCTGCGGGGAAGGTCCTGGCTGCTGTGGGAAGCCCTCGCTCTCCTCAGGCAGCACAGCTTGCTCTGGTTTATGCCCTTGTCAGCATCTCTGGTGCCTGGGGCTGGGGCAGTCACTGGCCTGGGCAGACACACTCCTGCAGCCTTTCCAGGGAGAGGACGGGATGAGACCCTGCTTTTTTTTTTATCTGCTTCTCTGAGGGACCACAGCATAGCATGGAGCTGCTCAGAGAGCTGCCAGAGAGACCCCAGCATCATGCTCGTGAGGGTCCTCACTGAATGCATCTCAAGATGAGCTCCCCAAACACTTTACATCCTCCAGTGAGCCCCCCCCAAACATCCAAAACAGGGTTCATCCCTCTGGGGCCCTGTGGAGCAGCCCAGAGGGGCTACTCTGAATTCCTGGCACCAGTTGCTGGATGCCACCCTACCCCCAGCCCACCTCCTGCAGAGCCCCCAGGCATCGGGGGGGAGGGAAAAAAAAAATCTCCTCCAAGGCAGCAGGTTGAGGCAGGCAGGGGAGGAAAAATCAATGACACTGATTTCTTTGGTCTCCCTGCCAGACATGGCGTTTGCAGGAGCACAGAGGTTTTCCAGCGTCTCCCCAGCTGCCAAGATGGGGAGGATGCTGGAGGACCCCTGGGGTGAGGGCAAACGTGGTGCCCACAGACCCTGTGAGTGAATTTCTGGAGCCTAAAATGCATCTCTCGCTGTAGGGACGATGGCACAGGGCAGCACTGCCCCCGAGGCTCTGCCGAGGTCACAGCACTGGTTGAGGGGCTGGGCTGGAGTCCCTACCCTGCACCAACCAGGGTCGGCCCCAAGAGGCCCCGTCCCAGAGCCCCGCGGGATGAAGAATCCAGCAGGCACGTTTTGGTTGGGGACACTGCTCCATCCTGCTGCTCCCAGAGGAGCTGGCTGTGATTCCCTTCATCCAGCACCCTCCTGTGCCTGGTGCCACCCCAGGCAATAAAACCCGGCAGGAAGCATCTCCTGGGATGCCGGGAAAGCCTGTTGCAGGGTTTTTCCATAATAGAAATCCCAGCTGGAGAACATACTGGCTGGAAACGTCTTGTCCCTACTGTGTGTGGCCCAAACTTCTCGGGGCCAGGAGCAGAGCAGGATGCGGGATGCACTGCCCAGCCGTGGAGCTGGACCAGCCTCCGGCACACTCCGCCTCACGCCTCACTCCCCCGAGCATCCCTGCGCTGCTGTGAATTGGATTTTCTCTTCCCGTTGGATTTATATCCATGCCCCTCTGGATTTACACCCTGCCGCCCCTCTGCACCCAGAGTGCGAGCAGAGAGGCTTTCTCCGTCAAGGGCACGGGTCGGAGGTCTAACCCGGGGGGAGCCCCTGCCCCGCTGCTCTGGGTGACCCCCGGGCACCGCAGACCCCCCCATTGGGGCAGGGAAGCGATCTTCGCCCTGCCAAAAGGGTCTCCGACATCTTGCCAGCGGCGAAGTTGCCACAAACGGGGTTCATTCAGTAACCCCCGTCCCCCGGGCTGAAGGAGAAGCTCCTGGCCAGGGGGGGAGCGCAGGGACCTCGGTCCCGGCCGCGCCCGGAGGATGCTCTTGGGGGGCCAGGGGAGGATGCTCAGAGAGGGGCCAGGGCGGGCAGGGCCCCGGCGGGCGGCGGCTCCCCCTGCTCTCCCCCCGCTCCCCGGCGGTCCCGGCCGAACCCCCCAACAGGTCGCGGCGGTTTCTTACCTCTCTCCGCCGCGGTGGCTTGGCGGCACGCGCTGGCCGCGCCCCGCTCAGGCCCCGGCGGCCGCGGCCCCGCCGCATCCGGAGGTCCAGCGGGAAGGGGCCGTGACCGAGTGCGGCGCGGCGGGGATGCGGGCGGCGGCCGGCTTACTGCGTCCCCGCAGGCTCTGCCTCCCGCCCCCCCGCCCGGCCCCCCGCTCCTCCTCCGAGCCCCCGCACCGGCCCCGGGGCCGCGGGAGAGGCTTTCCCGATGATCGGAGCACGCCCATACCCCCCTGGCTGTAGGCACCGCCTGTAGGTACCGCCTATAGGTACCGCCTGTAGGTACCGTTTATAGGTACCGCCTGTAGGTGCAGCCTATGGGTGCCTTAGGGGGATTTCGGAGGCCCGGAGCTAATTGCAAAGAGATTAATTGGGAAGAAAGCTCGGTAATTCCATTCAGGGCACGAGTGCTGCAGGGACAGGATCATTCCTGCCCTGCGATGGGTTTTGGCATAAGAGGGGCTGAATAGGTCAGCAGGATGGATGGATGGATGGATGGATGGATGGATGGATGGATGGATTGCAATTCTGGATAGCAGAACACAACAATCCCCCAGATTTTTGAAGAAGCAACTGGGAGGTCTCTGTTCTCCAGCATAACCAGAGGGTGGGAGCAGAGGAGGAAGGGAATTAGCAGCATGGGGTGGTGGGGATTTCTGTCCAGGGAAAGGATGTGTGTCCCCAAGGTGGGTGCTCCAGGAAGGGACCCCGCGGGTGTCCCCACCCCTCCTGGGTTGGGTGAGCTGGCCAAGGCTGCAGGATCCATCACTGGGATTTGATGCTATTGTGTTTTCTCCCAGGGAGGGACACAGCAGGTGTCCCTCTGAACTAGGTGAGAGCTCTGAGGGACCAGGCCCTGCTGTGCTCTCCCCACCTGGAGCACGGGAGGATGGAGGCAGCGGGAAGGAGGAGAGGAGCCGTCCCTGCTCGCACACCGTGACTGCACCGCGCCAGGCTGTGAATTACAATCTCCTCGCAGTCAATAAATGCTGCGTTGTGTAAATCAGCGCGGGGCCGGCGGGATGTGCTGCCGCTGCTGCTGCTGCTGCTCACGCCAGAGGAAATTAGAGACAAAACCGCCTGTGCCGCCTCAGCCCTTCTGCCGGGAGAGGGGCTGAGCAAAGGGTCTTCTGCAAATACATCGCAGGGAGGAAAACAGGCCAGGTGGAAATTTCCATCTTTCCTCCTTGGCTGAAATAGCCAGATTTTGGCTCAGAGCACACCCGGTTGCTGTGCCGAGCTCTGCCCGGAGCCAGGGCTCAGCCTTCCCCCCTCCCCTCTGGGCTGAGCACCTGCACAGCTCCGTGCGCTGGTGCAAGGGGGGATTTTTTGGGCTGCTTGCTTGGGCCGAGTTTGCTCAGCTCTCATTTCATAGTGTCTCTGTAAAACCTCCAAGCACCTCACTCAATTTGGGGTACATCCCCTTGCCCTACCCCAGACCCCGTCATCCCCTTCCAGGTGCCTCGGAAATGTAAGAAAAGGGAGTAACAGTGATGGGGGTTCCCTGGCCGTGGTTGCTGCTGGTTGGCACCCAGACAGTGTGAATGCTCCATGAAAAGAGCAGGATGAGCTGCAGCATATGTGCACCCGCCTTTTCCCAGCGCTCGCCAGGAAGCATTACTCACCACAGGGATTCTCCCCAGGACCTGGTTTTCCCCATCCAAAAGCCCCAGGAATAGAACCGGGGGGGGGGGGTGTCCCTTAAAAGCAACTGAACTGAGGGGATGTCTCAGCTCCCAAATGGATGTGGTGTTCTCCGAGCCATGGGGAGTTGCTGTGACCAAACACTTCGTGGAAAAGCGTTTGCCACAATTTTTAACATCCTGTCTAAAATTACATGATCAAGAGATCCCCATTTTGGGGGACAAAGGAGTTTCCTTTGAGTTCTTTCTCCTGCAGGTGTGACAAAGCCGTACTGGGGTACCTGAGGAAACTGCTACAGCTTGGAGGGCTGTGGGGGACCACAGGAAGATGAATCCATCCCAACTTCCCTGAGTGCTTTCTCTCTGCTTTCCCCACTCCCAAGGGTAGCGTTGTGCTAGACCCAAACAACCCTGTCCCCTATGCCAAAGTGCCCAAGGTGCCCCCTGAGCATGGGCAGGCTCAGCTGCCTCTGCCCAGCAGGGGCATGGGGGGTTCCATGGGCTGGGCTCTCCTGGAGTTTTGCTGGGCTCTTCAATTTTTTAAGCTGGTCCTGAATAATTCAGCTCCCATATAGCTGGCTCGAGTTTGGTGAGCTTGGATGCTCCTTGGGTTTCTGCTTGACCCACTTTAACAGCCAGGAAAACCAGCCAGGCATGATGCTCCTGGTCCCAGGCTTCCTGGTCCCTGTGGTAGGAGGGACATTCCCACACACACAGCACATTCCACATCCTGGAGTCTACCCCTGCACCCTGCATCCAACATCCACAGTGCATCCTTCACCCACACTGCAGATTTTTAGAGGTATTTTTGCCTTCTTCCCTTTTCCTGCCTCCCTCTGCTGTCCCGTGGCTCCCAGCACGAGCAGGAGCATCCCCACAGAGTTTGCAGGATTATGAGGAGGGATTTGCTTGGCTCCATGAACCAACCAACACCCTGTGGCCACCTCTCCACAGCTCCTTGTTATGTAGAGCCTCACCTCACTCTCCTGGAGCCTGGACCAACACTGACTAATCCCACTGGCAGAATAAGGAGCTGCTGATTCATTTGGCTCCGAGACGCCGGATTAGGATGATCTCCAGAAATGCCCTGTATTGATTTTTTTTTCTTGCCTTTCCACTGGAGTCAAATGTTATTAATCGTTGCTCATGCAGAGGAGAGAGGAAGGAGAGACCTTTCAGATGTCTGCACACCTGAAAGGTCCCACCACACTGCCAAAAACCTTAAACCCTTGAGGACCCCGGGAAGGGGCCGTCCCTGCTGTCCCCATCCCTGTGGACACAGCCACGAGCCATCCCTCAGTTAAGGAGCTCCTTAACCAAGCTCTGCTCACCCTGCTGGGGTGCCCTGAGTGTTCCATGCCCAATGTCCCCTCTGCACCAGCCAGGGTGGGTGACACTGTTCCTGTGACTGCTGAGCAGAGGGGACCAGGCAAAGGGATGAAACATCTGAGCTCCCCCTCCCATTCCCCTGTGCTCAGTGCTCCCAGGAGTGCTGCACATCCATCTTTTCCGCTTCACGGGAAGAGGAGGCCGGTCTTAAGCCTGAAATCCCCTCTTGGAAAAGCTCCTCTAAATAGCATCGCATCCTTCGCATCCTTCCCCAGGGTCTGCTCCCAACGCCGGCCGAGCGTGTCGTGCCGGCACCGGGAGCGTCCTCGGCAGCAGCGGCTTTGCACGGAGACGGCGGGGATTAATCAGGGATGTTGCCTCTTGGCCAGAGTCACACTTGGGGGATTATTGGGGCCTGCAAGGAGCGGGGAGTAGCCAGGGAATTTGTTCAATGCAAGTGGAGGGGTTGGTTTGTCACAATCCGATTGCAGGCGAACAGAAATCCCTAGTGCTGGCGGGAGCTCAGCACTGGAGGCCGCAGGGATTAAATGGTTTTCCCCCAAGCTTTGCAGCAGAACTGGGGCGGGAGGAGACGCTCTAAACCCAAAGCTCTGAGTTTAAAAGCTCCAGGGAGATGCAGGGGCTGAACTGAGCATCAGCTTTGGGGCACCCAGCCCTCCTCCCAAGGCCAAGAATGAAATTCTTCCACATGGATGCCCCAGTTCTCCTTCAAGGCATTACTCTGTGCATCCCTCCTGCCCTGAAACCAGCCTGGGAGAGCTGGAGAAACCCTGAGAGGATACTCATGGCCTTTGCATTCCCCTTGCTCCTCTTTGTTGGAACAGATTTGCATCCATCACTAATTAATCCAAGATGAGCTCCTAATTCAGCTCCTTGATTGCAACTTTGCATAATTGCTGCATGCAGAGGCAGAGCGGCAGGACAGGGTAAAAAAGGAGACAATCAGCGGTGGGTGTAGAGGAAACAACACCAGGAAGGGCCAGTTCAGCTCCCTCCCACTCACCAGCCTACAGACCCAGGCTGGGAGAGATTTTTCACGGGAAGGAGAAAATGGTGACCCTTGGATGGGGGTTTTCCCCTATGCTGGGCTCACACTCGCCAGCAGCCACAAAACCTTCAGACAACGGGCAAACCAGGAATTACAGGACAGCTCTTTTCACTATTCCCATCATGGCACCACAAGCTGCATGGTACCTCCTCCTCATGCTCCTCTTTCCCCAGAGTCCAAGCAGCTGCCAGAAGGTTTCAGAGTGAATGCTCCACCAAGGTGAGTGAGGTAATAACATCCCCCAGAGCTGGGGCCCCAGGCTTCTCCCCCAGTCACTGGGGACATCAGACCCATGGCCATGAAGGCTGTTAAACCCCTCTCACCCCACAAAAAACAAGGCCAACCAGAGCACAACAAGCCAGGCTGTTCCAGAAAACCAGCGGCGCAAGGGAGGCTGGGCATGGGGATGGGCTGAGCTGACCTCAACCCTTGGTGGCACAATAAGTGGGAAAAAAACCCTGCTTTTCCTGCTGGTGATGCCAAAGCCATTCCCATAGGGCTCTGGGGCCAGGTGGGCACCCAGGTGTGATGCACCCACTGCCACATGGGCAGGAGATGTGCACACAAATCAACGCTGGTATTGGCTCATGGGTTATTTCACCATTTCCCTCTTCCCCCTCCACTCACATCCCACCCACAGACATTCCCTCCTCCCCCAGTTTAACACCTCCACACCCCCCGAAAGCTGAGCGACAGGGCTGCAAACAGCGGCAGACAGGGCGGCCCCGCGCTCCCTATTCACGCTCCACCCCGCGAAAGAAAAGAGCTACTTTCAGCTCCAGCCTTTTCTCTAAAGAAATGCAGCTCCCAGCGCAGGGGCCCCTTCCCTGGCCCCATGGCGGGGGCTGAAAGGGGGTTTGGGCGGCCAGGCTGGCCCCACCACCCCTCTTAATCAGCCGGGGCATGCATGAAGCCTAATGCTGTCGTGAAGATTTGGGCACTATTGACACACACGGCGCATTAAACGCCTTACGGGGGATTTGCATAAGCTCGGGGAGGGAGGAAGAGCGCGGAGAAAAGTGTCGACAATGGGAAAGTAAATGCATTAAAGTGCTTAGGGGGGAAAAAAATCTGATAAAGGAATAAACCATTTAAGGGAATATATTACTCATAGCCCCGTTATTCAAATCCTGCCTTATAGGAAATCCTCTTAAAGCGATCACCTGATTGTGTGTTAAATTCCTAATTGAATAATAAAAGAATTATGTATTTCTTCCATAACGGCACAAAGGCGGGAGCCCACGCGGGTGCTCGCTGAGGGGGGAACTGGGGGCAAGGGAGATGGGGGAGAGGGGTCCTGGGGCAGCAGCAGCATCCAGGAGGGATGTGATGGGAGATCTGGGGCCGAGAGAGGATCGGGATGTTGGGAGGGATGGCTGGGGAAGGCTGCAGTGCTGACTGCCTTTGAAGGTAGTGGAGAAAAGGGAATTTTGAGGGGGTTACAGCAGCTCCTGAAATGGCTGAGGAGCAAAGGGGAGGCCCCATGTCCAGCTCTGGAGTACCCCCTCTGTTGACAGGAGCTGCAGGAGAGGCACAACCCCTGCTGCCCCACTGTTTCCCCAGACAGGGCTGAGGGTAATATCTGCACAGCCTCCTCTAATGCTGCTGCCCTTCCCCCACCTTCCTGCTATAAATAAGATGCAAAAAAATAAAAAAGAAATAATCAAAAAAAAAAAACAACAAACACATCACCTGCACTCAAGAGGTGAGGGAGAACAGCAGGACTGACATACACCAAACCCTCAGCCTGTGCGGGGGTGGGGGTGGGGGTTGGCAGGGGGGAAGAAACAAAAGAGCTAAAAATAGCCCTGGGAGCTGCTTTCTTCCCGGAGATCTTTTTTTTTTTCTACCCAGCTGTTTCATGTCATAAACAGGATTATTTATTTATTTCTCCCCCTCTTGACTCCACTTTTTACTTATGTTTTTTATTTAGTCAACTCCACCACTTTACCCATCCTCGAGTCTCCTTTAAAAGCCTGTTAAAA
This sequence comes from Manacus vitellinus, assembly GCF_001715985.3. Classification (NCBI taxonomy): domain Eukaryota; kingdom Metazoa; phylum Chordata; class Aves; order Passeriformes; family Pipridae; genus Manacus; species Manacus vitellinus. The sequence goes on from NW_021938949.1 coordinate 6,561,080, forward strand.
ACCAAAACAAACCACCCGAAAACAAGGGAAAAAAACCACCCCCAAACCAACTGCCTCACTCCCTCCAGTACCGTCTTGTGCTGCCACAGCTCTTTATAGGTAATTGAATATCCCAGAGTGCACCTGCTAATGCAAACTCCCATATCAATAAGCAGCAGCGGTGAGGGCAGAGGCAGCAGCTGAGAAAACAAAGCACCAGTGCCCAGCAAACCTCGGCCAAGCTCCGGGACTGCCCGAGGCTTTTTATAAGGCAGGATTGGATTGTTGGAGCCAGGTTGAGGTCCCAGCCCAGGGCGAGCGTAGGAGCTGGAAGCCAGCAGGGTTTGCAGGGAGATGGGTATGGATTTATCCTCACTGCAGTGACCTATCTAGAGCCAAGCTAGGACAGAGTAGGGGGTGCAAAACCCCCCGATTCCCAGGGGAGACACCTGTCCCCTGAGCCCTGGAGCAGCTCCAGCCCTACCAAGGAGCTCCAGGTTTTGCTCCATTTGCATCTCCAGCAGTGCCTGTGCCTCCTCGATCCAGCATCCTCCAGCAGCAGCCAGGGAAATCAGGGATGACAGGAGCAGTTAATTCGAGCCTGCAGAGGCCATCTTTCCGTGCGAGCGTTGTTTTGTTTCCAAATAGACTTTTAATAACTAATTTCAGATGGTAAAGAGAAAGAGCTTCGTCCTGACCTCTTGAAATGCAAATTGCCTTTCACCCTGGGAGAGATGAAAGGCTGCTTCCTATCTGAACCACTGAAAAGGGGTGAGAGCTGGCTCTGTCTCCCAGCTTTCATTTTCAAAATTGTTTTCGGGTGAGAAGAGGCTCTGTGTGATTTTGCCGTGCTTGGTGCCCATACAGAGCAGGGGGGTGCAAGGGGGCACCTGGAGCAGAGTCCTCTGTACCCTGATGGTGCACAGGGACACAGCCCAGGGTCTGTGTTTCCCTACACACCAGCCCTGCTCCAGGCTCAGCCAACAACAGAGGTTGTGGGGCCAGGTAAAGCCCAGAATTTTGCCTTCTCCTGCCAGGACTCAATTTTTGGGCCCAGCTCCAAAAGCTGCAGTACTATTTGTTCAGGAAAATGCAGCAGAGTAGCAGCACAGCCACACAGCTAAAGCCAGACCCACTCTGCTCTGGCCCCACCACAGTCCCCTCAGCCAAGCACGGTTGGATTAAACTCCTTCTCCAGCCTCCCAGCAGCTTTCCCAGGCAGGAGCTTGTGGCACACACAGCAGCCAACAGCCCTCTACCTGTTTGAGCAGCTTTGGCTCAGGAGCTGGGTGAGGGCACACACAGACCAGGTTTTTTCCCCCCATCTTATGTTCTGCTCCGAGTCCTGGAGCACCAGTGCAGAGAAGATGCCCTCAGCACGCACGGGAGGTGCTGCAGAGCACTGCTGCAGGAGTGGGTAGGAGGATGTTAAGGGAGTAAACAAGGAAAGGAGCAGAGAAGCACCAAGGAGAAAAGGGTGGCATGGCTTTGAGGGATATTTCAGCAGGGAGAAGGCTGAGATGGTGCCAGCAAAAGAGTAGGGAGGCTGTGGGAGGAAAAAGACTGGGATGCCACAAGGGAAGATGCAGGGATGCTCTGGAGGGAAAAAGGCTGGGATACACCCAGGAAAAGAAGGAAAGAATGTGGGTTTTCAGGAAAATGTTGGGATGGTCCCAGAGAAGGGAAGAAAGAACATGGATGCTCTGGAGACAGAAGGCTGGGATGCTTCCAGGGAAGGCACAGGGACACTGTGGCCCTGCACATGCATTCAGCAGCTACACAACAGCACAGCACAGCCCCCTTGGACCACAGCAGCCCCCACTCTGCTGGCCTCCAGCCCCCTCCCCTTCATCAGCCAAAGGCCCAGGCTTCCTCTGGGCTGTTGCTCTGCCTGTCCTCCACAGAAAAAAATGAGTGATCAGCCCTGATCTGGAGCTGCTGAGGAGCAGCGGGTGATGTGCTCAGAAGGGCTTTGCCAGTGTCACCAGCCTGCCCCGAGCAGGGAGGAGGGGACAGCAGTGACAAGGGTGATGCTGAGCAGGAACCTGCCAGGCTGGCACCCAAAGGTGACTCTGTACCCACCGTGTGGACAAGGTGGATCCAATCACATGGATGAAGTGGATCTGTGCCGCTGTGTCACTTGGTGCTCCCCAGCTCTGGAGCAGACCTGTGCAGAAACAAGCCTCTTTCTCTCTCCTAAGGTCTTCCTTGCCCCTGCAAAACAGGATCCAAAATATCAAAATACTGCCAAAATCCTCTAGCTTACTTTATGGGCTTACCTGGACACAGTGATCTCTGAATCCTTTATTATAACCTGTGACTCAGGAAAACTCACTGCTAAAAATCCCAACCCGAGACATAATCCAGCACCCTCTTCCATGGTGCTGGAAGAGCCAGCATCGCATGTCCACAGCTCCAGCAGGATGGGCACAGTGCCCTCATTAGCTCACAGTGCATCACTAATTAGCCAAAAAAGCCCCTGCCAAGGGCCAAGCTGAGACTTGTCCAGGTCAGATGTGGCACAGCAGAGGCGTGTGCTCAGGCACTGGGGAGCACCTAGCTGGGAGCAGGTGCTGCAGAGGGACAAGGTGCTCCCAAGCACGAGCAGAATTGGAGCAGTGCTGGTGCCCACTTCTGCCTGCTGCTCCCCCAGCACCACCCCAGCATCCTTCTGGCTCTAAAAACTGGTGATGGTGCATCAGCCTTGCAAACCAGCCAGGCCAGGGGCAGCATGAGCCCAGGCAGAGCCACTCTGCCTGGTACCTCACTCCTTCCTCTGCTCCTAGCAGGGTGTTCAGCTCAGCCACAGCCCCTGAAGTGGGGCTGTTCACACCAGGATTCTGCTTCTGCTCAGTTATTTCATCTTGGACTTGAGTCCTGCATAGCAAAGGGTCTCTGTGCCTGAGCACTTGCTGGATCATCACAGCACAGCTAAACCCAAAAGCCTAGTCAGTACCAAAACAAAGCATGTCAGGAAGGACACAGGGACAAGTCCATGTTTACCCTTTTAATAAGATAAATAATTGGAGAAGAGATTGCTCAGTCCCTTCCCTGGGAATTCATGCTCAGTGGGCCAGACTCAGTACTACCAGACATGAGACTGCCAATCTGAATGCAACCACAGCTGCCTACTTCAGAGCTGGGTTTGACCCCTTATTTACAGTTTTTCCAGGCTTACTGGAGAATATTGTGCTTTGTTCTCCTAGGGAAGAAGCAGAGGGACTGTTGGACCTCCCAAAACATCAGTGGGTCTGGATGACCCCATCCATTTGGGGTATGGGGGACAGAGAAATTGTTGGCACCTCCACTGCAGCTGGAACTCGCTGCCACTTCCTGAATCCACCAGCAGCTTCTCTCAGATCTTCAGTTTGCTCCAGGCAGGAGACTGAAACGTCACCAGCAGCTGAATGAACAGTTTAGAGACACTCATCTGAGCTAACAGAGCCTATTTTGCCTGGAGCAAAGGGAGGCACAAAGCAGCAGTGACAGGGCAGCATTGCCCTCCAGAGCTGGATCAGGAGAGGAGGTGCCTGCAGCTCCACAGCCGAGGCCTTGCCATGAAACAGTCATATAGGGAGAGTCTCATCCTCATCTCATCTCATCTCATCCTTGTGTGCTCCACCGTTGCCAGCAAGAGCAGAAAGGCTTTTTCTCCTCTTGTCCCTCCTGATCAAAGCACCTGTCGTGGCTCTGCAGAAGAAGGATGCACAGAGAAGCAGGAGATGCCTCCTCTCCCATCTGCACGGGTTCACTCAAGATCTTCCTCCAGGGCTTGAAGGTGAGAAGCAACAAGCCTGGAGCGACAGCACAGGGTGGGTATGAAAGCACTGCTTGAGATGCATCCCACGGAAGAAAGGAATAAAGGCAGTTATCAAACTTACCTGAGCAGCAGGAGAAAAATGCATGAATGCAAGTCCTGGGAAGAGCAGCTTTAAGGAGGAACAAGAGGGAAAATTACATTTGCAAGCAAAATGTGCCAGGAAAAACTCGGCTAGTCCTTTCCCACTCCCTGCAAAGCCCAAGCTGACAGTGCCTGTGGAGAGCAGCTACAAAGCACAGCTGGGACTGAGGGCTTATTACTGCTGGTATTTTGGTTTGGGCCACATAGCCTCACCCTGATCTTATCTTATCTTATCTCCAAGCAGCAAACAAAAGGAAGAAGACACAGAATACTTATCACAACACAGATTTAATTTCTTAGGCAGTTATAAAATTACAAAGAGCGACGGGCTAGCAGTGAGAGCCAGACACTTGGTGAGGTGGAATGTTAAGACAGATTTTTCCACTTATCGACACAGATACCGAACAGTCAGTGAGCACTGCAGGATGCAGGGTTTTCTCCAGGTAAGGAAGCAAATGCAAGAGCAAATAGATCCAGGTAGACACAGGGCCGAGTCAGCACCCCACAGAAACCCAGAGCTACAGGTCCAGGAAGAACTCCCCACTCCCGAGTCGGGCACATGCAGGGGAGCCAGCGCAGGTCCCTGAGGCCGCATGGCCAAAGCCACAGCACTGACACCTGCAACGAGCACAACGGCAGCTGTTTGCAAGCCAGAGATAAAACTTCTTGCCCGTTATTTTCAAAGTGGTGTGAGATGAGTTGTGCCAGTTGGAAGAGCATTAAAATGAAGGCATGTCACGATTAGAAAAATAGGAATTTGCTGAATTCCTTTGGTTGTACAATTGGAATCTAAAAGGATTTATTTACAGTCAGAGCCATGCTTTCTTCATTGCAAGCCTTTCATGGGGTAGCAGATTCCAGAAAAAGAAAGGCCTGCTCTGCACATGTGGAGAAGACACTCGGCCTTGCTCTCAGATGTTAACAGGTTAACTAAAGCTGACTGTTAGCCAGGACAGCTGGAGCACAGAATAAAAACTTCCCAAACCTCTGCAGTGATTAATCCACACCAATGCTTTGGACAAAGACTCCTGTCGCTCTGCAAACAGCAGCAGGGCATCTGCACACACCAGTGGGGTACTGAACAGCTCAGCAACCCCCAGGGAAAGAAATTCTACTGTCCTACTGCATGTTGCTTTGGTGCTAATGCCATTACTGGAGCCAAGAAAGCACAGCATGGGACGTTAACAAAGAGCGCTCTGCTCAGGGCTCTGCGCTAACCCGCTCACCCAGCCTGTGGCTCCTCAGCTCACTCCTCCCTTCTCACTATTACACACAGGTCAGACACCTGTCACTGCATTAAAAGTCTTCTCAGGTATTTATTTGCATTCAGGCAGACTTGAAAAGCCACCACCTCTACCCCCACGCTCAGCAAAACACAGCCAAGAAACTCGCCGTGCAGGACCCGAAGCAGCAAGGTACAAGCACACACCTGATCCCAGAGGGAGCACTCGTGCCAGTGCCTCGCTGAACAGGGCATCAGAACAAACAGCTTTTACTAACCTCTTGATGCTTTCTACTTCCTCCTCCTCCTCTGCCAGGCCCTGCCTTTTAACTGCTAGATTTGTATCTATCACCTGTATTTTGGAAACAGCGACATAAGAGGAGACGGGAGCAGATAAAAGCTTTCTGCCTCAGAACTTGAAATACAGAGTAAACAGACAGATGTCGAGACAGCAGCTGAGTACCTGCACTCTTTGCCTATTTGCACATCAAGAGAAAACAGCTCCTTCCCTATGGTACTTACTGGGAACTGATCCCACTGCAAGCTAAGACCTGAGTTTAGGATTGCAAGTTTTTCAGTGTTCCCCCCTCCCCAGCTTTGGTTGTTCCAGTTATCTCTGCCCCAACCCTCCACTGAGTTAAAAGCTATCAAGAAGTGCAGCTTGAATCAAGAGATTCAAGACAGGCTATACAGATCAAACACTGTCCTTCCAAGGAAGGTCAGTCTAACCCGAGAGGGGCCATAGTTCCCATATCCTAAACTAGAAGCCTATGGTCACAGCATGGGTCTAGAGCCTCCTTGGCTTACCCTGGGCTGTCAGACCACCAGAAGAGAAATGTTTAGACACCTCCTGATCCACAGAGAACAACAGTGCAATCACATGCTCCATACTCAGGTGAGGATGCAGCTGCAAACAGCATTTCTGGTATGCTTAAAGAAAAAAAAATAAAAATACATCTTTGTGTCACTGGGATGAACCCCCAACCTGAAAGGCTTTTAACTTTGGTAGCACACCACAACAGGGTGGTTTCTGAGGGCCTAAGGCCATCACAGAGAAGTTATATTAGTCATATTTTATCTGAGAAAAAGTTTATATCCTCATGCAATGAACTCAAGACAAACTACTGCCACCACTCTCAAAAACACAGCCAGTGGGGACCAGAAACCACCTGTTCCACCCTACTAACTCTGTGCTGGTCACTAACCCCAGAATATTAATGCTTCTGCTCTCTAAAGATTTTCCCAGTTACAACAACAAAAGATACTTTAACTGGCTTCCAGCTTCTACTTAGGAGTGAACTGAGTAGGGCACAGCAATTCCACAGTGTGTGGCTCAGGAGCAGGAACATATGGAAGACACAAACACAGTGAACGTGGGATCTCAAACTCACCGGTGGAAAATAAGGTGTGAAAGGTAAGATGGGGGTAAAATTTTACCCATTTTTAGCAATGAAGTTAGTAATTACACTTAGGGGTATATCTGACTATGTAACATGGCCTTTGTTACACTCCAGAGTTGTAAAACTTGTGTGCTTAGCAGACCTGTGTTGCTGGTGCATGTTTACTGCTAACTGTGCTTGTGGAGTCCAGGCCAAGCCTCCAAGGATGTTATCAGGAATGTTACCAGCTTTAGTCTGGAATGAGCAGACATCTGACAGCTCCTGGGTGGTTCAGTTTGCCACAGCTCACCGAGCTCACATCTGAGATTTGTATTTCACTCTGCAGCTCAGAGCTCCACAGCAAAGCTGAGAGCACTTGGCGGTAAAAAAAGAAAGAAAATAAATAATTCCAGACCGTGGAATTGAGTTATCAGTCAGATCTAAAAGTCGAGAGACTAAGCAAGATTTCAGCATGACTCAGGGGTTTCCTGTGAATGTGCTGGGTTCTGGAGGGGACACCACAAGCCACTCCAACCAACTACTTAGGACAGTCCAGGGTTTCAGTGAATAAACACACCTGATCCCTTCTCTCCCACACGGTCGTGTACAAACCTCTTCCACTTACATGGACTGACAGCAGCCACACTGACAGAGAGGTCTCCTGGCAGGGGCTACCACCTTCTTCTCTACTTTAGAGGCAGGGGAAGCCCACCTGCCCATACAGGTTTTGGGGACAAAACTGCCTGCTACTGCTCAAGAGAAGACTCAATAGTACCAAGTCCTAAAAGCACATCACTGCCTGTTGGTGGGAGGGAGCTCACATGTAGCTGGAGCACTCAGCCTCTGTCCTCCTTTCAAGATCTGCAATTTCCTTGTCTGTTTTTATTTTTACTTCTTTGCAAGCAGTCAGTAGAGGGAAAGAAAGCAACCTACATTGCTACACAAAAGGTAAGGGAGGCTCATTTCGGCAAAGGAAAGTAACACTCACCAAGTACTCTGCTAATCACTTGCTCACTAACTGTTATCCAAGACTTAAGAGAAGGCACATTACAACCCTAAAAATAGTCTGCAGCACTGCTCAGCCTTGGAAAGCTCTAGCCAGAGTTGGGGCAGTTATGGATTTATTCCCAAATTGCCAAAGAGACAACCAGTCCTTGAGTGTATCACAATAGGTACTCTGATGAGAGGGGAAAATGGGGAAGAAAAAAAAACCAGAAGGAAAAGTATTGTTATCCAGCAGAAGATAACCCAGAAGAAAATTAATATTTCAAAATCATTTATATTTACATCAGTATCCTGAAAAAAATCACGAACCTTCACTGTTAGAGCAGTGCACTCAGCCCCAGACTGGGGAGAAGCAGGAATTGAGAGCTATGCCTTCCAGCAGAAAACCTTAAGGCTGTTTATAGAGTGGGGCTGCCAAACTCTACATGGACTTCCCTCCAGCCTGACAGAATCCTTGCTTTGGATAATGTAAAAAAGTATAAAAAAAGGTTATTGCTACTCTGCCAAGAAAATAGGACAATCTACAGGAGAGAAAGAAAGTGCATTCCAATTCTTCTCTAAAAAACCCACAAGCTTATCAGCCACTACTACAGACACCCAAGCACTAAAGGTGCACAAACAAGATTCTCTAACAATTCTTCCCTCATTCTAGCTTTCTTCCTGCAGCAATTCCTTCCCTGTAAAGGCACTTTCCATATTCTATATCCTTACGCAGGGAAACGCTTCCAGTTTTCCATCCCAACAAACAGAACAGTCCCACAAATACACAACATTCAGAAGGAATTTTAATTAACAAAATGGTCCAGGAAAGGGAAGGGAGAACCCAAAAAAAACCAGGCCATTGCATTTGAAAGGTTGCATGTCAGTCACTAGGTATGCCTGCAAGCCCATGCACAGGAACCATTTGGACCTTTGTCAGTGCAGAACTAGTCTCAGCTTCCAGAACCACTTCTCTACTCCTTCTTTATATAGGCTAAATATTATGTACATATATAAAAAAAATACAAACTTGAGTTTGTTATAAAGTGGCTTCTCTCTCTCTCTCTCCCCCTCCTATGCTTGCTTGGCACATGAACGCATGCAAAGCTAGTAGGCTCTGAGGGCTGCACAAACAGCAGGTTTTGGCAACAAAAAAAAAGTAGACACAGCTAAAATAGATAAGCAAGATTAAAAGCCACTGAATTGAAAACCATATATTTTTCCAATTGTATAGAATTAGAACTACAGCTACGACTTAAAACTGTAAGAGTCTGTCATCCTCTCTCCCAACTCATGTCAAAGTTCATAGCAGCATAACACGAGGTTCCTCAGGAAACATCAAGCCAGTGTTCTCTGCTTCAGGAGTGAGTTCACAGGTCCAAGTTTAGTCTGTCCGAAGGATCATGGGGGGATGCTCACTGTCTTCATCCAATCTAAGTGAGCTGGTTTCATCTTCCAGGCAAGTTCCACCCACAGCACCCAGGTCATCTGTATAGGCTGGAGAGAAAGGAACAAGGAGTTGGGGAATCAGCAGCAAACTAAGGCTTGGATCCAGAGTGAATGAGTAGAGCTGAAGTACTAGGCATTACTTGAAATAGTTTCACTGCCACCCTATGTTTGCTTTTATCATGACTCTGTTTTATGACTGTGTTTTTCCAAGCCAAGAAAAATTTATGATCAAAATTAAGCTCCTCTGTGTGTGTGCAATAGTGGTGCTTTGGGCAGGCTGATGTTTTTTAGTCTCCACAGATGCATTACAGCTGCAGGTGCAGTACAGACGCAATATGTGCTGACTGTCCTTCCTCTGCAGAGAGGCTCTAACCTGAGTGCCAGAGCCAGCAAAAGCTCCACTGACTTGGAGAGCTGCAGCATTAAACAAGTTCTCACCCTCTCAATTTAACAGAGCAGCAAATCAGGCTAAAAGGTCACTGTTCCCATAAAGGAACAATTGCAGCATTTATCAACCTTGCCAAAAAAAAAAAAAAAAAAAAAAAAAAAAAAAAGGGAGGGGGGCTATAACTCAGATGCTTTGCACAAGGTCTGGGTGCAGAACTGTATGGAATAACTGGTTAGGGCATCTCAAGAACCATCTGGCAAGTACTAAAACTATCACTACGGTAATCAACCACAACTCGAGAAGAAATTCTACCCAGAAAGTAGCAAAGACAAGCGATCCATCTACGGAAGGCTACTGCACAACCACGGGGGTTCTCCTCCTACTGCTCACCAATGCTCCACAGCGCACGCGCAGTCACGCAAAGCTCCGTGCTGCCGTGGACCAGCTCACGCAGCCATCTAGAACGAAGCGACACGCAGAGGTGCTCTCTGCCCCATTCCCAGCCTTCTCCTTACCATGCCTTGTGGGTGAGGAAGGCACATATGTACCTTTAGTCACAGCGGCACTGTACGTCTGCGCTACCAGCGGCCGGTCGTGGGATGCAGACTCGAGGATTTCGTTGGCTGGCTCCATGCTGCCATCGAGCCTGCCAAGCACAGAGAGGTTATCTGGAGAGCTGACCCACCTGGGTACAATGCAGCTTCAGCTGACAGCTATGGGAAAATATCTCATCAGATGTACAAGAATAACATAGACAGAAATGCAACAGGAGGAACTTGGTCCCTCCATTCCAGAGGCCTGGCAAGAAGGCACCTGACAACACTTTGTATTTAACCCTAAAGACTTGTCATTATCCTGCTTGCCTCTGACACAGCATCAGGATCTAAATCCTAGTAGCTTATACCAGGAAAGAAAAAGATTCAAAACAAGAGTGTGTGATTAAAAAAAACCACATTCCCATCAGCAATAGTATAGATTGTCTTGAGCTCTGCCCACCACAGAAGTGGTTGCTTCACACACAGATATTACAAAACCCTCTAGAAAAAGTATTAGAACATTTCAGAGATTAAGAACTTGATAAAGGCTTCCCTCTAGGAGGCTTCACTTCATCTGTAAGTGAAACCAGAGGTCATATCTTAAAGTGTTCAGATAAATGTATGATTTTTGGCCATTATTATAGACTGACCAAAGCTGCAAACCTCAATTATCATAATGAGTTACTGTCTTTAATTCTTTGATTGATCAAGTAATTTGATTATATTACCCTAGCTTTTCCTTATTGAAAACCACAGTGCATTGTCACAGTGTTCTACAGAACATTAGCTATATGCAAGGAATTTTAGTAAGGACACCAGCAGAGAAAGAATATGGATAATTTCATAAGTCAGATTCCCCACTGTGAAGTCAGAGTAACATCTCTTTCTCATTTTTGTAACCACTTCATTTATTGATGAAGAGGATGGTGTCAGTCGTTTCAAGTTCTTGTTTAAGTAACTCAACTCAAACTGCCAAGAGGAAAGAGGATCACAGAGCAAACAGCGATTGATCCCTCCCTGCACTCAGACAGTGTTAAGTTTCTGATGGTAAAGTGGAGCTCAGTGTAGTGGATACTTGAAAGGAAGGCTCAGGGGGATTCTGAAGTTACTAATTCATGTCAGAGGCCTGGTGGAAGATTAGCTTAAAGAAATGAGCTGTTCTAAGTTAAACTTAGTTCTGTTCTGGAAAAGTCTAAGAATGAACTGGATTTTGAGAAGAAATAAAATAAAACAATCCTCAGCTAACATGGACTTACTTGTGCTGCTTCATTAGTGTGCACTCGCCTCCTTCTTGGGGGTCCAGGTTGTACATGTAGAGATACCCATCGGCAGCTCCCACCAACAAACGAGGGATCTTCTGGATTCTAGACAGGTTTAGGGGAGAGATTAATAAGAATAGATAAATAACAGATTATTAAATAAAAGATTATTACGAAGAACAGAAGAAAGCACACTCTCTTCCCTTCCCATGATTTAATGGTTGGACTCCATCTTAGAGGTTTCTTCCAACCCAAATGATTCTGTGGCTTTTAAGGCATTATTTTCCACACTCCTGCTCCTAGACAGAGAATGCTGTTAGCAGTTAGAGCACCCAGGAAAGAACTGTGTATTAAAAAATTATTGCACAACCACATTTTGGGGCTAACAGGATGCCACAGTAATCAAGCAATTATACAGAACTCATTAAAACAGATTCAGGAGTTACCATCCTCTTATCAAGCTTTGTGCAACTCCAAAGACAAGTATTCTAACGGGAAGGATTTACTTATTTCAGAAACGTTGCAAAGCTTAATTATTGCTTAAAGGGTGCTTTGAGATCAGAGGAGTGAGAGCACAGACATGAAGTCAATTTAGCATAAAAACTATAAAACCCCCACAAAATAAGTTTACTACTGCTCCGCTTATTGCTTTGGTAGCTGTGCCAAATGGGACCTGCCTTTGAGGAAGACAGCATAAAAGATTAGATTTAGTCCTAAAAATTAACTTTAATGAATGCTATGCTGGTTTAGAGACAAGAATTATATGAACTTGCTTTCAAAGGCTTCTTTAATGGTTAGGCTGGATTGCCTAATTTTGCAATTTGCTAACAACACACAGTATCACTCACTCCCCATAGCACTAACGGAAGCAAGTGCCATAAAAGCCCATGGGTCTGTTCTCAACATTCCTCTTTCAAAATTAAAAGACATCTTTAAACAAAACTTGGAAATTGGGCTATTCCCATCCAAACATTTTGCCTTTTCCTCCTCCCTTCGCAGGACTGCGAGGTGTTAGCTCTGACACGTTGCTCTCACACTAGAAGAGGCTTTGCAATGACTACGGGTGATCCACTGCTCTGCTGCAGACTGGGTTATGTTTTACAGTGTCAGCCTCTCCAGAGCCCAAACCCAGCAAGCAGGGTGGGGAGGGCAGGTTCCTTTCCAGTACTCACGTGGCAAGTGCACAGATGTTTTTGTGCCCACAGAAGGGCAGACGGACCGTAGCAAAGGCTCTACCCTGGTTGAACATCTCTGTTACTTGAGAGGGCAGGTAGCTTGTTGAGGCCATCAGCACTTTTCCAAAGTAACCTGTCCAGGTGGTAGGCTCTTCCTGAGGTCTACAAGTCAGAAGAGAAAAGTGACTGACTTTGCCTTCACCTTAGAGAGAAAAGTGCGTGAACACTTTGAAAACATTTTATTTTTAAAGGATATCAAGCAGCTATTTGTTTCTCTTCAGAAATAACTGACACTCTTGAGAACTATAACACAATTGATGCTACAGGGCATAATGTGTCCTACAATACCCTCAGCCTGTTATTTAAGCATGTTTGATTGTAAACTGATACTTCTGCATAGAAGACTGCATTTCATAACATTCATTATACAAGAGCAGAATCCACTGAAAGTGCTACGCTTCGAGATTTTATTAATCTGTTTATCACTAAGCATATCATTGTTTCCAACTTCCACAGAAATGCAGTAAGACTGTCCTCTAAAATCATAAATAGGAACATTTTACAACTTGGTGCCTTTTAAAGCCCTATATGCAGCTGGAAGGCAATGATGAGATAGTTCTTCTCATGTGGATTTCAGAGGAGGTGAAACAAATGTAACCGAAAATGTCAAAACTGCTCCATATTCCTGTCAAGGATGGCCAAGTTCTCTTTGGCAGAAACACCTTTTCTACTCAGTGGGAGAACAGTACACAGCTCAGCTGCAGTTGCTGATTCATAAGTGACTTCTTATGCCCTTTACTTTACAGAAGTGTTCAAAAGAGTCTGTCCAGACTCATCCTGTTGAGAATAATCAATTTTAAAGCCTTTTCCTTCAAAAATCTAAGGTACATCTGAAACCTACTTTTCTTTCACAGTCTCAAGTTTGAAGATATGCACTGTCTCTGTGTTACTGGATGCAGACAGAAACATGCCATCCATGCTGAAGGCCAACGAACAGATGCTCACACACCTGGGGGAAAAAAAAAAAACAAAGAGAAGAAAAACAATGAAGCCAAAATATCTGGTTTAATTAAGCACATTTCACAGTCACCACTATTTTTCAAATATGAAAAAATCCCCAAAACTTCCACAGCAAGCATTGTGAATTCTCTGACTTCTTGAAGCTATTCAAGCACAAGATTAATTAATGATGTTCAACTCTGTTATGAATTGATCTCCATATCTGCTATGCATCAATCTGAACTCAGTCTTACCCCTGTATAAAGTACAGTAGAACTACAGTTACTACTACCACAAACCACAGTACCATTTCACCATGGCTATTAATGACCACAGCACTAGAAGGACTTAGAGGAGAGCGAGAATATTAGATGTACTGCCTCCAATTGCCACAAGAATACAATATATCCTACAAAAGGTGACCCACTTTAAACAAGTTCCCTCACCAATAAATTTTTAAAAGGCAAGAGGGAGTACAATTCTGACAGGATTGATTTGCAGAATAGTCAAGTCCAAAGGAATGAAATTGGAAGACATTCAAGCTGAAACTGTTATAAGCACAGATGCAAGGATGAATGAAGATGAAAAGAGGCAAAAAAAATCAGGATGCCAGCTCAATTGCAGAACATACTGGAACTCAACCATAAGGAACGAGCTTCAGGTAATTAGCCCAGTTGAACTTTACCTCTTCACTCCCCTTCGGAATTCAAAGAGTTTCTGTCCCTCTGGAATGGAAAACACTCTTATTACTGTCCCCTGTAAAGAAAAAATAAATAAATCATTTTTCATTTCAAGTTGATTCATTGTGTATTAGCTCTAGTGAGCAGAGTACAACTGGAAGCAGCAAACCACTTTGCTGTTAACTTATTGCCATGATGCACCCCAGATACTGCATGAAATATTTATGGAGCTTGTTTGTAGGATGTGTTTGAAGAGTACTGAAACAAGAGGTGGGAGCTACTAATGTAGAGAACAAGCTGTGCATCAAAACCAGCCCTTCTTATCATATTTGATCATGAAAACGACCACACCAGACAAGTACCAGAATGCAGTCACTTGGATGCCTTTATGCCTTTATCAGATGCAATCAACTACACCTTTAGAGTCTAAGCTTATTACTCAAAGAGCAGAGGCTTCACACTCTCTAATTTATACATATTACATGAACGATTTGTCATCACATGCCAAAGACTAGCAAGGCACTTCTCTCTATTCTGACTTTAACTGTCTTGTTTTCATTAGGGAGACAGCATCAAAACAAGACAGCTAATTTCTAATAAGTCTTCTGCATTAAAGGCAGAAAGACTTCGAGGATTGCCCTAATTACAGCCAGATTAAAATGTTTAATTTAAATAACCTTATTATCCAATATTTCACAGCATGGAAATTGTGTCAAATATCATTAACAGTCCTTAACTTAGATTTTCCATTGCAACTAAGCCTTCTTTTTTGGCACTTGCACATGGAACTGTGCACACTTAAACTTTCTTAAAATACTTAGTGACATATTTGATTTTTATCACTGTTGGGAAGTCAATCAAAAGCCCTCTTACCTTTTCTGAGGCAGTGGCAAGTTTAGTACCACTTGCATCAAATGCCAAAGCAGCCAAGGGACTATCATGAGCTGGGATCATATTAGCAGCTCTCTGCAGTGAATCAATAAATAGAACCTTAGCACAGTACACGTTAAAAAGCTACACATGTGCAGTTTAAGACTGCATATTTAAGAACATTCAAGGCAAATATAGGTCTTAGTTTATAGACAGCAGCTTCAATATTTGTTTCAGTAACTGCTAAGTACATAAAACCATCAGTGAAGCACGTGTATAGAGAGTATAAGCAGCAGGAAGACAATTCAAATAGAAATTACTTTACTTTATTCCACCCATTTGCCCAATTCTACTCATTAAATCTAATACTAGCACCTGTATTTTCTTTGCTGACGTTCTGAGAAGCCTGGCTGTAAGAGAGACTGCACTCTGATGCACAGAAACCTAAGTGTCCAGTAATTCCTCTCTGAGCAAATGAAGTAATTTCCAAAACCTGCATCTTTAGAAATTGAAACAGCATTCAAAGATCCTTACCAGATTGATGGTGTCAAAGACTTGTACTTCTCCAATAGTTGCACTTCCTGGGTAGGCCAGGTAGCAATTATCATTGTTTATTGATAAAGCACACAACCCTAGAAGGGATGGAGAAAACAGAATTAGAAAGAGGCAAATTCCAAGATTTAAGCAGCGAAACTTTCTGATTCTGCATTTGAGTGTCACAAAGATAACTCAAATTATCAACAGAAACAGAACAAGGACCAGTAATGTCAGAGTCAACCTGCAACATATTCAACTATTTAGCATGAGTTAAAATTTAATATAAAATAGAAAGGGAAGAATACCAATAGAGCTAAAATAACTGATTAAACAGTAGAATTTCCCATGTCTGCCACAATTCCTAAAGCATTAACCTGACAAGGCCTTTAACTACACCAAGTGCTGTCAAAATCCAGTTTTTATCCCTACTATTTCTTTTTAATATTTCAACACATCCACTCTAGGAGACCAAAACGCTGGGAAGATGCAGTTTAAGGCAGAGTCTGCTATTTGTTCTCAAAAACCTCTCCTGGATCAAACGTGTAGGCTTTAAGACAACACTCATGTGTTTAATTGTTACTTTTGTTTGGAAGTGGAATTAACAACAATACAGTTCCCTGTGGGGAACATCATACACTGACAGCACTTTTAAGTTATGCTGGATTCTACCAACATACCTGCAGGATTGGGAGGTGTCTCCCTGATTGTATGTAATACCTTCATGTCTCGTATGTTGTGTATATAAAGAGACTCTTCCAGACATACTATCAGCCTCTAGAAAAGGGAAAAAGGACAAAATGTTGACATCATCTGGATGACTAACAAGATGTTACTTAACACTGCCTCAGAAATCAAATTAGCCACTTGTGATTTTAAACAGGAATCCCATCCTCCCACACTCAGTTTTTGGGGGCAAGGACAGACATTAAGAAAATTATTTTGCTTCGGATGCCATACTCTCTACTTTGAATGAGCTGGCTGAAGACAGAGAAGCCTGTATTTGCTGCAGAGCCTACTGATGGTTTAGTACTACAGCAAACTACACTTCCAGGTATTTAACAATTTCACCAGTTGAGTGACACATTTAAAATGTTATTTTTTTGAAAAGAATTTTGCAAACACTATTTAAAAACATAAGAAGTTAGTAGATAACAATGTTCAGGCCCGAACAGAAATTGTCAGTCTCACATACTCTCATATTAAAGATCACAGGATGATCCACACTGGGAGAGACCTTAGGAGGTCTCTAGTCCAACCTCCCACTCAAAGCATGCCCAGTTTACTCAGGGCATTTCCCTGAGTAAACAGATAAACAAAGAACCAAAAATACTTAATTAAATACGAGTACTGAGATGCCACATAGAAGCAACAGTTGGAAAAGGATAAGTACATTTCAAATGGCAATTGTGTCACCAAAGGAAGAGACATCAATCAGCAGAGGAAGCGACAGAATAAGATCCACAACCTCTTTTCCAGGTTTTCAGCCAGGCAAAAATTACTACTCACCTGTCTGTTGAGTTTGACAGCCAAGATGGTGTTGGAGTAACTGTAGTTGCAAATCTCTGTCCCCTTCTTAAAGTGACAAACTTTCAGTTTGCGTGGAGCTTTAAGGCTGACTATGGCCACCAGGCTACTGGAGAAGAGCCTCTCCACAATGCACACGTCTTCTGTGTCAGCTGAGGAACCACAGGAACGAGGGAAAAACACAGAGGGAGATTTCAGGGAGGAAGAATGATGCACATCAACAGGAAATACTGTCTAAGAAAATCATAGAATCATAGATTCAGTCTGTGTAAAAATATGGTCTAACAGCACAAACATTCTGCCACAAGGGCTCAGAGTCAAGGTGGGACACAGGGCAGGTTTTTAAAGCAGAAAATGTACACAGTGAGTGTTGATTTACAAAGATTTCCTCCCCCAGCCCAAGGTGTCACACAAGCTTACACTTCAGAACAGAGTATCTACTCTCCCATGCCCAGAATCCAACAGAAGAAAATCCCAAAGATACAAAAACCGGCAAACTGTCAAATGATAGAATTTTACAGTCTTCTTTTATCTCTGTAGAAACCTAGGAAAGTAATTTTTGGGCCTTTTTTTTTTTTGTGGTGTGTTTTTTGTTTTGTTTTTAAACCTATACTATGCATGAAGGGTTTTCAACAACCAAAAACCTTGGCATTTCCACACACCTCTCCACGAAGAAGGAGAGGTTATTGTACTCAAAGAAGCTGTAAACTAATTCACTACTACACTGCAGCAGCCACCAGTTAGTATTTTCACACATACCACCTTTTACCTGACAGTTCCCAAAAGTGGTTTGTTGCAGGAATCACTGAAGCCCAGCATTTATGCAGAGCCATAAAACAGTGTCAGATTTGCCAAGAGTTCTACTGTGGAAGCACTGGAGGCAAAGGAGGAATACAAGTTCCTATTCCAAATGTGGGGAAGACAGCAGGAGGGAGCAGAGTCCAGGATCTCTGGCAACGAAGCACTTTCAGGGCATTTGTTTACAGCACAGCACTGGAGTGACCTGGCAGGAGTCCAGGTCCCACCACACCAGTTACTTTGGCATCTGTGCTTCCCTCTCCCATTCCCTGAAGCTCCTCTCCAAAAGCTCCAGGTACACAGTGGACACAGTTTTGGCAGCAGGGAAAAGCTGGAAGAGTTTTACCACGCTCTGCAGCTCTTTCAGAGCCACCAGCTACACCTGCCCTTTCATTACAGAACCGAACCAAGACAAGTGATGAGTCTTTGGCCTGGATCCATCAAAACAAATTTTTCAGGAGTCAGTCTCTGGATTAGCTCAATGGTTAACACATTCCAAACCATAAAACTGCCAGTAAAAAAAAACAACCAACCAAACAAGAAAAACAAATGAAAGAGTTTGTTTCCGAAAGCTTCTGTTTTGCCCAAGAGATACATTAAATAATTAACTTGCACTGTTCTCATAACCAGTGACAGAAATTCCATGAAAAAGGTTCTGTTAAGCATTCTCAGCATACGATGCTGCCATCACTGTGTGGTATGTCTGCTTTCAAAGTGCTTTTTCTGGGCAGTTATTTCAAGGAAAAGAACACAAAATATTTAATGTTCTACATTCTTTTGAGAGAAACAGCCTCCTTATGGAAAAGGAGCAGGTTTATACTACGTATTTTCAGTACTCTGTGCAACATAATTGACTTTTATCTACATCTTGTATTTAATATGGTACTTTTCCAGAGAAGACAAAACAGCTCACAGAGGCTTTGAAAATTCAATTTTCTCATGCAATAGGGATAATGCATTTTAGTAATGACTTTGTTTTCAAGGAATTGTTCTCCATTTTCTTGATACCACACAAAACACATGAAAAGAAACACAAAAATCTGCTTCAATAAATGCATGCAGAGACTTTGAAATGTGGAGGTCCGTGCTCCTTGAATGAGACTAGTTACATAAAAGGCTCTCAAATATTTTAGGGGATGGGTTATATCAGCTTTCCATCTGAGCCTGGAGCCCTTCAAAACGATGACATCCTTTTACAAGAGTCAGAAGACCAGCACACAGAGACCCCCAAACCCACAGCCTGACTGCTCCCTGCTCCCAGACAAGCACAGCTTCTTTCCCCATTCAGGGACGACTGTGTTCCGACACAGCTTCTGGGATTTGTCACTCTCCCAGCCATGAGAACTGGTATTTCAGAAGAGGAACAGCATCAGAGATTCAGCTGGAAAACGTGCTGTCCTCTGCTGCACTGATGGGAAGGGTGGGCAGCAGGGAAGGCACACAGGGAAGAGCACTATCAAGAACTAAGCAGTCAGGCAGAAGAAAAAATTTTCAACGAGCAAAATGCTTCAAAGGTATTGATAATCCTTCAGTCTCACCATAAAAGACTATAATACAGATAGTTACTTTTAGAGAAAGGCTTTGTGATGGGCTTTTAATTACATTCGCTTTAAAAATACAGGATGCACCTCTGGTCCTTTGTCTTCCTCTAACAGGAAGAAGAGATAAAATCTCTTCACAGCTGCCAAGTAATTTATGCTTCCCAACAGCACCGTACAGTGAGTACCAGGCTATACTGCCCATCCTATGTTCAGCTGACCTGAATTAATTATATGTTTAGCAGCATTAAAGCCCTATAGCAATGCTGTTACTCACGGGGGTTTTTTTTTCTATTAGTATTATCTCCTTTACACTACACAACTAAGCATTGCCAGAAACTCAGATTCAAAACACTGCAAGAACAAAAAGAACTGCAAAACAAATTAAGTACCAGCAGCGAGGGGAGAACAAGCAAATACATAACAAGATTAGTTTCATAAACACAAGCATGTAGCATCACAGACAAGAGCTGGTTAGAGCCAGCTAGATTATGATCAGCTGTGCCTTTATTCCATTTTTAATCCAAGAACATGAAGCATGTTAGAAGGATTCATTAAGCCTTAAATCACCCTTCAATCTAATGCTTGTTTTTACAGGGGGATCAACTGCGCAGGGAGGCAGGAGATTTGTACAGTCACAGGAGAAGTCAGTGACGGGAGCAGCCAAATCTTCCATATTTTCAGTGGTTCTCTCAAACACAAGACAGCTGGGGCATATTCTGTAGTTTAGTTTAAACACCTACACAAGAGCTGGCAGATCAATCTTTCAGAGGAGAGGAGGGAGTCCTTAACAGTGCTCACTCAAAACAACTCAAAGTCTTTAGAGCCACTTAAACTAAACTGGGAAGCAGGAGGCATGTGCCTGGGAGGCCTCAAGATACCTTTCCTTTCGGAAAGGAGGTACCCAGTACACAGGAAGCCCTCCACCCCCATATCAAGTTTTAACAGGCATGGGTTGCAAATCCAAGACTGAAAATTATTTAACTCATATAAAAAATTAAGATCTCCAAATATTTAGATGTGCTTTGAGCAAAGGTTGGCTGGCTTACAGAGGCCAAGACATTACATTTTCTGTATCACATTTCCTGTGATAGACAAGGAATAATGGGTTCAAATTGAAAGAGGGGAAATTTAGCTTAGATATAAGGAAGAAATTCTTCCCTGTGAGGGTGGTGAGGCCCTGGCACAGCTTGCCCAGAGAAGCTTCCATCCCTGGAAGTGTTCAAGGTCAGACTGGACGGGGCATGGAGTAACCTGGGTAGTGGAAGGTGTCCATGGCAGGGGATGGGACTGGATGATTTTTACTGTCCCTTCCAACCCAAACCATTCCATGATTCTACTAAATGTTACCTTACACTCTGTGCTCTCTTTTTATGGACTTAACACTCAGAAAACTTACAATATAAAAGAGGTTAAATCAACACAGGCATCTCAGAACAGTCCGAGGACTGGAATCAGCAGGTCTAAATTCCAATTCCAGCTGCTTTATCAATTTACCCAATCTGTACTTTTTCTTTCAAGGACTACCTAGAAGATGCAGTCCTGCAAAGTGCAGTTGACCTCTCAGTGTATTTATTCAGTGTCTTGTGTAACAGGAGTCATCTTCACTGAGTCTCCTGGGGTGGTATCAGGCCAGATACTGTAAGTGCCTGACATACTACAGAGGTCAGGTACCTAAACTCAACAGCAGAAAATGGAATTCAAGCCACTCATTAACCAGTAAAACCAGACCATGACTCAAATAGGAAGATGTAGCTGGAGCACAACTTAACCTGACCACAGGTGCCTAATTTGAACCTCACAATTACTTCTCTCCATTGACTGTGTACAGAACCAGGCTGTCGCTGCAGTAACAGGTGATCTGAGTCACACACCATTTCCAAACTTCAGATGCCACAGGGTCAGGTCACTTTGGGAATGGAGTCTGAGGACAACTCTGTCATGAGATCTCACTATAAATGCTGACATCATAGCTATTGGTACCACCTGCTCACATGGAGTTTACAAGAAAGCGAGGATACTCACACATAGCATTCATAGTTTACTTATTAGCACCTCAAAAAAGGGAAGTCTATGACCTGCTGGCAAAACAGGGGATACCACTTCTCTCTCAGGCCTCCATCCATGTCATCTCATATCCTACTCAACTGTGACCAGTATTGAGAAGTTTCAGAAATCTGAATTATTCACCCTTCTGTATGAGCAAACCTGCAGCTATCATGTTAAAAAGTATTTTTCTAACAGCAAACATTAGGATAAAAAAAAAATATATAATTCAGGTTTTCTTATTTGACAAAGGTATATTAGTGCTTGCCTGCCCCAACAGCCAGTATAAAGACCCCAAAGACACACTCTCTCACAGGAGTAAATTATTATTTTTATGCCCAGCTGCTACACAACCTGGACATAAGATTGGAAAAGCAGAGTTCTCACAGCCACTACCAAATTTCACAACATCCCAGCTACATTTAAATACAGAACACTAATATACAGTTTTACCCTGCCCAGCAATCGTTTTGTATTTGTGTGATATTTACACCTAAGGTTCCTCTTACATCAGTTCCAAACAATCTGTGAAAAAATGAAACGTGTCTTACTCTTCCCACATTAAGCCAACTGAGGGCATTCAAAAAAAGAAGAAAAAAAGGAGATACTCACTGCATTCATAGATCTGCTCTAATTTGTCCACAGAAGAAAGAGAGAAGAATTTGTAGCCTGATTTACTGCCAACTGCAAGGGATCTGCAAAAGAAACAAGCCAGTCAGGAACACAAACTACATCAGCTGTGATTACCCTTGGACAGATTCTTACCCTGTTCTAACCTCCAGCTGGGTTAGCTCAGTAAGAAAAATGATAAAAAGCTTTTCCAAAGAAGCCACGACAGACACAGACAGCTTCCTCAACTCTGAAAAGGCCAAACAGCTTCAGAATTACAGAAATTCAGAACTACAGAATTCTGGTGTGAGATTCTGCTGCACATTTAATGGAATGAGAGGTCACAGCCCAGTGTGAGCCGACTGCCCAATTCTCACCACTGGTTTCTCCACACAGCCTAAAAGCCTTAGTGTGGAGGAAAGATGATGACTTGAATAATGTAATGCAAACCAATTACATCATTGCCTCATCATTAGAGGTGACCTTCAAGACCTTTCAAACTGGGCCATCTGGGGATTTTTTGTTCTTTACAGTGTAACTGTCCCCGACCATCCCCAAAGAGTTTTTATATTAAAAAAAAAAAGTAATTAAAGACTGCCAACTCTAATTTTCTCTGGCTTTATGTGATGATGTTCTAGCACCTCCATTGTTCGGTCTCAGTCTTACAAATACTCACACCGAATCTTTGATAGAGGCGCCCTCTTAAAAATGCTAGTCACTGATGTTAAACAGATTTTAACAATAGCAGAACACTAAAAAAACTGACTACAAACCCTTCTTTCCTCCATTACTCAATTTTCACACTTAGCTCACAGAGCAGTTAATTGCTTTTCCAGTTAGAGTCAAAAGACAGGTCTTAAATTTTAAGCCAGAAAAACCTTTAGCTTGTCTTGCAGGTCTTTACACACCAAGGCAGCAGACAATGGCTCATTCTTGTTTCCCCTCCCCATGTGGAGGACGATTTTATGCCACAGATTAAGAAAATTACCAGCCAATACAGCTGTACAGAAGTGCATTAGTATGCTTACAGTTCATATATTTCTTGCTGCCAGGACACGAGGAGAAAAAAAACTAATTAAATTCCGATAAAACACATTTCAAGATGCCAAATTGTGGCAAGTCATTCAATACAAGGCTCAAAGCCAACCCTGCCAGTCAGCCTGCCAATAACGCCCTTCTGAGCTCAGCAAGATGATTCTCAACAATTCAGATGCACTAACAATTAATTCTGCCTTTGGAATACAATGCAGATTCCTAGATTTCATGTTCTTCCTCTATTTTCCACTCGTGGCTCCAAAGTGAGCCCTTTTTAAACTTCAACATACCCAGAAGATTAGAAATTGTTCCTCCAGCAGCTTACCCTCTGAAATTAAGATCTCAAGCTATAAAATCGAATTCTGTACGATGGTATGACCTTCTCTTCTAGAAAAAAAAAATACAACTGGCACAATCTGGTTCAGAAATTATATTTGAGAAGGTTTAAGCTTTCAAATTAAAATATGCACCATGCAGGCAGGCAGAAGTCCCCAGATTCAATAACCAAGATATTAAAAAAGCATATTAGGCTTAGAGATAGAGAGCAACCATAAAACAAAATTTTGTTGCTGCTCCTCTAAGTCACCTCAGAAATACTGAATTTAATCTTACTTCAGATGAAGTCAGTATGTTCAGCAGACTCTATCTGATTAGAGGCCAGAAACACTGAAATGTTTTTGCTCTACTGCTTTTGTACAACTCAATGAAAAACCCACATTCTGTGGAAAAAAAAGTGAAACTCTTAATTTGGTAAAACAAAGCAATGAATCAGCCTCTCTTAGATCATTTATGGTTTCCCTCAGAAGAAAGTTTAACAAAGAATGACATTAAAACTGTCACTTTGCAAAGGTAAACAAGCACTCCACTGAGTTAAAAATAAATGGAGTCACAAGACTCTTTGCAATATAAACGATCCACAAAAGACACAGGATGATTTCTTCCCAGAGAATTCCACACAGCAGCTATTTGTGAGTGTATTACTAGGCAGAACTGTATTCCTGTATTGTACTTACAGCTTTAAATACAGAATATTGCTGAATCACTGTTTTGCTGACAGTATCACTGAAATCAGTGAGGAAGCCCATTTTTCTAGTCCTACAACTACCTATACCTCATTTAAATGAACCACAATGGCAAAAATGAGTTGTATACATGATAAAAATCATCATCAGTAGAAGCCAAAATGAAGAAGCACAGGACAGACCTTTCCATCCATGGCAACTGCTTTTTGTTACTTCTATCAGGATCAAGGTGATGAAGCCACAAATCATTTGTTTACACAGAGCAGTTCAAGTCAGTGTAATTAAACCCATTGCAGAATCCAAGCATAACTGCAAAATAACCCCTTTTTCTTCTAAAACAGCATTCTTGCTTTTGGAGGGTTTGTTTCATTGAGGTGGTTTTTTTAATGTACTCTCAAATTAATTCTTATGAAACTACTGGGAAAAGGCTTTTTATATGTAATAAGAAGCCACTAGGCTGAGTTATACCAGCATAATCATAATGGTTTAAATCCCCCATCTTCCCCCGCACTGATATTACACTTAAGCCCTTAAGACACCCGATAACCATCTAAATGGTCAAATCCACAAAACAAGCATCCAGCCAGAATTACCTCACCTCCCAAAAAATGTGCAACCATATGGGGAAGAAATATGATCAATAAGCCATTCAGCTCTTGTTCAGATAGACAGTGGCCAGCAAGAAGCTGCTGTAGTTATCAGAAGCTCCTTTTACAATGTGGGTGTTATGCTTTATTATCGCCGATTTTCAAAAGATGATGAGCCTGAAATTGAAAATAAATATTCCCCAAAATCGCCTTTTTTTCTTCTAATATTGTGCTGCACATGTGGTTTTTTTAGCTCTATTATGTGTAGCCTCTATTACACACCTTAGACTGCAGACTTTGAGCTATTTCATCATTAAGGTTGTCTCTTCAGTACAAAATTATCAATACAGTCATGATTTATGGAACTGTGTTTACCCACTTTTTCCAGAGATAATACTGCAGTCTGATCCAAGACTACATAAATCTTGATAGTATTTTCAAGAGTGACTGTCATAAATAATTAAAAATAGCCTCACAAGAGAACAGTGCTGTGAGATATTTCACACACTCATTTGAAGATGCTGACATCCACTCTAAGTACACTCACCTAAAGTGGGATATCAGCTGCTTCAATCTCTCTGACTCTTTAGAAGCAAGTTGTTTCAGACGGATTAGAATGCTACAGGTTTTCTTTTGCTTCTTTAATATACATACAGAAGGAAGAAAACCAGTTTTTCCCTTTCCATATCGCAGAGGACCTTAACTATTAATCAGAAATATTCTACATTAATCAGGAAGATCCTACTAAGGGCAGCTCTCTCAAAGATTAAAATCAATTGCAGCTGCAGCATAAACATGACTCCAAAAGTCATTACTGCTTTAAATAACTGTTTAATTAAACCTACTTACATTATGATACAGTCTCATTATACTAATGTTCCACCTCATTCCAAAACCAATGTAAATTTCCACAGACAAAACATTTCGTGAACAAAGGCTTATGATGAAGAAGGGGAATGTAATAAAAGAAAAATCAATGAAATGGCATAAGAATTGCTAAGGTATTACTAAGGAAATGTACTTTGCTTTATTCCACCCCTCCCAAATGCCTGCTGAAACCAAAGCTGTAGTGTCTTATGGATATGTCTTAACATTAAAGGTCATTATTTTGGACAAAAGTGAGATACAGAAATTCACACATTCAATGTTTTTGTCAGCAACACTCTGACAACCCACAGATTTTCCCATTATTTTTATACTAAAAGAAAGCCCCCAAACTTAAAATCTGCTACAGCAAAAGCAGACCATGCCTGCTCATCCCTTCACACACAGTGTTAGACTGGGACAACAGAAAGTCCACAATCCAAGTAAATATCTCTGCTCTTGGGCCAAATCCCCATCCAAATGGTCAGGAGCTGAGGAACAGCTCCTCTGGCCAGCCCCCCTGAGCTGCTGTGCCCACTGCAACCACAGCAAGGAACACAACATACGGTTGTCTCTCTCAGCTATCCTGCCTGAGCGTGGGAGCTACGTGACCGCTCTCGCCTTCCTTTTTTTTGGGGTGTGTGTTTAGCTTTAAAGCCTCCTTGGAATACAGAGCTCTCCTGTCCTCAAGGATCACGGGTGAAGGACACCTGAACCTAGGAGAGACAAAGGCAGAGGAGTGAATTCTCAGCACCTAACCCTTGTTCCTCCCACCACAAGCAGTTTACTACAGAGATCCAAACATCACAGGGCAAGGGAATTTGAATACAGCTTCTGGTGCACGAAGCATGCTGGACATATTTTGAGCTATAAGCATTTGCCCAAAATGTAGAATGAAACTGATTTATTTGGGAAATAAAGGGCAGAACTAATATTTGGACTGACACCTGTCACTTGCAACTCCACACACAAATGAAGGCACGGCCTAAGAAGTCCTTGGAAATTAAGGCACACGCCAGTGTTTTCCTTAGAAGTCCAAACAAGGTTTCCTTTCGCCTTTCATCAGGACTCTGTTTTCAAAACTGCAGCGACTACTTTGTTTCCAAATGCTGTCATACAATTACTTATTTTAAAAAAAGGTGACTAAAACTTCTCTACAGTCTGTCCACCTGCATTATTTCACAAGCAGGTTCTTTGGGGTGGTTGCTGGTTGGTGTTTTTGGGGGGAGTGGGTGTGTGTGTTTGTAAAGTGAATCTGTAAATTGAACCACTGTACTTCCAAAGGTACTTCTCTGGCAATATCTGCGTAACAATTTAAAGACTGAAAGTTCTACCTCTTATACAGATACATGCAAGGTGAGATCTTGAAGTTATCCTTAGCTTAAAAAGTTACAAACTTCTAACCATTAGCATTTCCTTTATGAGTTTTAAAGCTTCTGTGAGTTTGTGAGGTGTTTAATTTTTCATAAATGTATCTGTGCTCAGTTTTAGTAGTTCTCCCAGGAGTAATACAAAGAGCACTCAGGTTTTTCTTCCCAAGTATCCATTGTTAAAGATTTCCAACTGCTAAAACCTACCCAGCACTGAGATCACCCACAAGCTTCCACTGCATGGTTTGGCTGGGACACCCGAATTGTGACGGGTTACTCCACTTTGATCTGGAAGCTGGAGCTTGTGCCTCTCAATCAGGGAATGCCAGTCATGCTGAGTTGTGCAATGATTGATTCACTGGGGAAAAGGGCCAGGTCCAAAACAAGCACATCGACATCTTCTGAAAATACCCCTCTCCGTGTTTTTACTTAATGAAAACATTGTATCAAAGAGAAGCCGCAAACCAACCGCTTCTGCTGCATTATAGGTGGAGTGTTTTCAGGCAGAGTTCCAGTCCCAGCCAATAATTCAAAACTGTCATGTAAATAAAGCTTAGGGCAATGTGGAATAAACAGGCAAGACAACACTTGCAATAACGTAGATACTGTTCCAAGAGACAATGTCACTACTTACAGCATCTGTGAACGAGCATTTCAAAAAAGTTAAGTCTGGGAAAAACAAGCAACTAAGAGCAGGGTAGAGGAGATCTGCTTCAGTCATCAGGGACTGCAACGACTGGGAAAAGCAACAGCAACTTTTACGGTGACAACATTCTTCTGACTACCAGCAACCCCATTTCCCAAGATTAAGAGCCACCATGAAGCTCATCTTCATACACGAGAGAGTAACTAATCACCAACTCTTCATAAAACCAAGGAAAAGTTGGCTTGATCCTTATTTTTACCAACACCATCTTTTCCCAACACCAGGCCACTGGCTCTGCTGTGTAGGTAAGCAAGACACATTTAAGCCTGAGTGGAACTGGCACCTTGTTAAGGTGAAGGTAAAAGCTTTAAATGCAATAACAACATGCCCATGTCATTTATTTTCCAGTTCTGTCTGTCAGCAATTTTTCTAATTACTGAAGCACCTTTAAGCATGATGTAGCTCTACTGACTGGGCAGACATAAACAAAGCTTGCCTTTCATATACTGCCTGAAAGAATATGCATTTGTTTACCTTGCCTGTCTGGAGAAGGGCTCCAGTTACCTGTAAAAGTTGAAATAGGTGAGCTTTCTGAGGCCTGGCATGGCAAAGTGTAAGTCACTCCTAAGAAGTTCTTTTCAGCTCTTCTCACCTGGTGAACTGTCATCTCCTAGATATATAGAACAGGATACTACAAACCCAGAGAGCTGGCTTCTTGTTTCTCTATTCAAACATGAAACCAGGAGAGATCGTGAGCAGGAAAAAAGAAGAAAAAAAAAATCAAATAAACTTCAGTTTAAAGAATGCACCCAACCACTAAATTTTACTCAGTTTAGGAACTTGAATGCAACTTGGTTATCTGGGCCACTTACCACATCAGACAAGTGTTTCACTAAGAGGCTGCTCACAAAGACATCCACAAAACTTCTTTTATACTTACTACGTTTCTTGGAGAGATTTCTTTGAGACACTGTTAGTAAGAGATTATTCCACATCATCAACCACTTCATTTGTCTCATCAAAGTAACTGGTTTTTTAAATTATTCTCAGAATTTTGAGACAAAAAAATTGAACAGGAGCCTTTTCATACTTCTGTAGTTTCTGTAACGAATATTTGAAATGTATAAATATTAAAAAATGACACAAAAGATCCAGTAGCCCAAGACTTGCAATTGCAAAGATCTATGGGCCAGGTCTGGATCACACAAAAGATGCAGCACCAAAATTCTCATCAGGTAACCTCGAGGTGATTTATATATAAATAATATTTTTTTAAAAAAGTAATTTATTCACACAGTGGACATTAGAATGCTGAATTAAAAAAAAAAATCAGCTATAGTATAGAAATTGAAGAACACTTCTTGGTTATTTAAGAAGATGAAATGGGAAAAGTAGTCCTAAGTAACACATACAGTTGAGGAAAGAAATCATTAGCCAGTTGTCCTTTTTTTCTCCCCATAAACTCAAAGTTAAAAAGGAATCAGCTTTACTCTTCCTCGAAGAAAGATGTAACGGTGTACAAGCCAAAGAAAACTTAGATAAGTTTGTTGCATTTGTTTCTTTTTACTTCTGTCTTGGTTTGTTCTCAAGTCAAGCCTGAAGCTCTCATCCAAAGTAAATGGGTTTTTTGGTCACAACTCAGCAATCTTTAAGTACACACAGCTCTCCACAAAGCTAAGGTGCAACTGAAAATGGGGAGGTGCTTTGAGGAGAATTACTACCACCTTTAGATCTCCATGTGGGACTGCACAGCTAAACTTCAAAAACTTATATAATGCCTTTATAAACTGTTAAAGAAAGAGGTGGCAAATGATGACTTGTTTCTTTTTTCCAGTAATAGGTAAAAAATGAATGGTATCTGAGCAAAACCTGGGCAGGTTTTATATGCACAAGGACATATGTATGGTGCTCAGTGAAAAAATGTGAAAAGTAGTTGCAAAAGTCTTTGACTCGAATCAATACACGGATAATGATTTACTTACAAACACACAGAAGGCTACTGCTTCCCCCCTCCATCATTTACCATAACTTATTTACTGCTAAAGCCTCTTGTCTCAAGTCTATCCAACTCCACTGGCTCATCTCCTCACCCCCAACAAAACCTACAGAAGCAGAGTGTTTCCTGCTGTGATGTGACCCTCCTAAATCCTGGCAGTCACCAGAAATAACCTTCTCACCTTCACAATTCCCATATGCTACAGGACATGCTGGGGACAGTCACAGATCTCCCTCGTGAGGACGAGGTATTTTTGCTCATTAAGAGAACGAGTTGTTAAAAGAAAAACCCTCCACCACACACGTGGATCTGTGATGCCAACCTGAGATCATTTCCTCTTACTCACTTCCTAAATCAAAACTCCTCCTTTCCCATGTACAAGTTCTTTCGGTTATTACCCCCCAGTTTCATCTCTCAAGTATTTCAGACAGTCAAATGCTTCTTCAAATGATCTTTAGTGCTCCAATCCCAACTAATAGGGGGTTCTTAAATTAAAGATACTGCTTTTTAATACCCCACGTAAAAACTAATACACACTAATTAATCTAAACATGCTGCAAACGATTAAGTAATTTGCAAGACATGCAGCTCGAACCATCTGAAGCCTAAATAAATCTCAAGGACCAGAAGAAGGCCTGTTTTTTCAAAATCAAAACCAAAAGCAGCATAAGGCTCAAAAAAACACCTTCAAGCCTCAGGTACGCTGCTTCAACACAGCAGGTGAAAATAACGCAGCTGGATAAAAAGATCGGTGTGAAGAGGATGATGAAGTCTTTGCACCTCCTGGAAGACCTGTCCAGGTCTTAGGAGGGCCTGGCACGAAGCCACATCACCAAGGAGCAGCAAGAGCTCTCCTTCCCACCCTTTTCCAACGGGACAGCGGGCGATGCCTCCCAAGTAGGAGCAGGAGCAGCTCCCCCTGGGCAGCGAACGGGGGCAGGGAGGAGGCAACAACACGCTGCAGCCACCCCAGTGCCCGCTGCTGCTGCTGCGGGGAGCGGCCCGTCCCCGCACCCCTCGGCACAGGGGCCGCTCCCACCCCCTCCCGTGGGGACCCCGGCCGCCGCTGCGGACCGAAACCCGGGAAGGGGCGGCCCGGCGGCACGGGGAAGAGGCGGCCCCGGGGGGACCCCACCACGGCTGCCCCCCCCGAGCGCAGACCTCCGCAGGGCCTCACCCACGTTCCCCTCCCAGCCCGGGACCCCTCAGCCGCCCTTAAGCGTGTTGTCCTCGGTTGAAGTTGGCGAACAGATAGAATGGCCGCTGCCGCGTCGCCTCTCTGCCGCAGTTCAATGGCGGAACGCCTCGCGCACGCCCGTCCGGCGGGGGGAAAGGACGCGGAGAGCCCTCCGGAAGGCTGCGCCGCTGCAACCCGCGGCTGCCCGGGTCCCCGCCGCATCCCCGCCGGGCCCTTGTTTTACGCGGCGGGCGGCGGAGGCGGGCCGCGGCCTCGCGCCCTCCTCGCCGTACGCACGCCGCGCCTGCGCCGCGCCCGGCGCGCCGTGTCACGCGTTGCGAAGCTAAGGCAGGGCCCGCGCCGCGTCCCGAGCTGGATGGGTGACCGACAGCCCACCCGGGGGTGCCCCGGCTCGGGCGAGTCCTCGCCGTCCCCGAGTCGCCCGCGACTACCACTGCCCTGTCGCGGTGGCCACAGGGGTCACACCTCCCTCGGTCCCCGCCCGCCGGTGCCGCTGCAGTTCCGCTTCGCGCCACGGGATGTCCCCGGGGCTCAGCGGATGAGCGTGCGGGGGCTCCGGGCTTTGGGAAAAAAAAAAGTTGGGCAGGTCCAGCGTGGAGAAGAGAACGGTGGGAGACCTTATAGCACTTTCCAGTGTCTGAGAAGGCTACAGGGAAGCTGGAGAGGGGAGCTGTAGTCATAGAACAAGTAGTAATGGGTTCAAACTGAACGGGGAAATATAGGTTAGATACACAGAAGGAATTCTTCACTACGATGGTGGTGAGGCACTGGAACAGGTTGCCCAGGGAGGTCGTGGATGCCCCATCCCTGAGTGTTCAAAGCTGGATAAGGCGGGAGATGTCCATGGCAGGGGGTTGGGATTTGATGATCTCTAAGGTCCATTCCAACCCCTTAACATAATTCTGTGACTCTGCTCCTGGCACAGCCTCTTCCAGGGAGCTCTCTGTGGGCAGTGGCCTTATTGTGGCCTCACTGGAGATATTCCAGAACCGTCTGGATGCAATCCTGTGCCATGTGCTCGGGGATGACCCTGCTTGAGCAGGGAGGTTGGACCAGATGACCCACAGAGTTGCAGGCTGCCAGACCCAAGGAGCAGCTTGACAGGAGAGAACACAAATTGCAGGAAAAAGAGGAAAAGAACTGAGCTAGGGATGTCTGGAAATGGGATCAAAACCAAGGAATTCATATGGAAAAGAGCGAATCTTGGGAAATGAGCCACTCAATGTTGGTTTGTGCCTCTGGGGCCAGTTTGTCCCAGAGGGTTCATGAGTGATGCACATGGAGCAGTGGGGAGTGATGGGGCCTCCTTTCTCACCAGCCCCCCGAGGTATCAGGGGCTCCCTGGGGTCCCCCACATTTAACCACCATCCAGCTGCTGGCCAGGAGACTCCTCCAAATGACTTAAACCCGAGTGGCTGTGCCCCAGCACCTGCTGCCCTGTGTCCACCCTGCCATGGCCACCCAGAGCCAGTGCTGCCCCCCACACTGTCCCCCACATTCGTCTCTGCCTCTGCTACACCTGCTGCCGACCCATCCACGTGTCCCATAACTCTTTCTACCCATCCAAAATTTATTTTCTCCTGGAGAGACTGTTCCTGCCAATTGCAGATTTTAATCTCAAGTTGTCTCTTTTCTTACCTGTTGTCTCCAGCATTTTAATGTGCAGGAAAACGTCCTTTCCTGGGGAGGTGGGATTACAGTGTGCCCTGCCAGGAGAGCCCAACCCTCATCATCACACCCAGAGGTGTGGATATTCACACCATTCACAGCTGGGATCCTGCTGGAACCAGCCAGGAGGGGGAGACAATACACAGAGGTATCTCCAGCTGTGGGAATCCTGCATAGAATCATAGGATGTCCTGAGTTGGAAGGGACCCACAAGGATCACTGAGTCCAACTCCTGGCCCTGCACAGGACAATGCCAAGGATCACACCCATGTCCCTGAGAGCGTTGTCCAAACACTTCTTAGGGTCTGTCAGGCTTGGGGCCATGATCACTTTTCCCTGGAGAGCCTGTTCCAGTGCCTGACTACCCTCTGGGAGAAGAACTTTTTCCTGATATCCAACTTAAACCTCCCCTGACACAGCTTCATGCCATTCCCTTGAGTCCCATCACTGGCCACCAGAGAGATTGTCAGGAAGGAAGGAAGCATCCCTGGGCTTCATGAGCCATTCTACCTCTAAAGGAAAACTCTGTGAGACCCCCCTGTTTTGGTGGCATTAAAAAAACCCTGCTGCATTCACGTACCCCTGAATCTTGAAATGTCTTCTTAATATCATTGCAATTACTCAGATCTTTGCAAGAAAGTGGGGAGAGCACCAGGGATGGGAAAGAAAAACAAGGTGGGCTCATGGGCAGAGCACACAAGGAGAGCTGCCATGCAGGGAGGGGACACATCGAGGTGGGGTATGGGTGGTGTGAACGTGGACCTCTCTGCACATCCCACCTGGGAGCAGCCCCCAGCTGCTTGTGATTCTCTGTCTGCCGGGTTTGGAAGCAGTGCTGGGGCTGAAGCCATTCCCCAGCACGATGCTCAAGGCTTTGGTTGCCATAACAACTGGATTCAGGCTTCAAAAATAGTAACTTATTTTTCATTCAATTTGCCTTTTGCCCTCTGAGGCAGATCTATTTTGGGACCGATGGTTCACTTCAGGTGTCCCTTGCCAGCAACCCCCACTGTGGGCTGGGGGCTTTAGGGCTGGGGGTTGTTTTGTTAGACGTGGTTTATTGCCTTTTTTTCTCCCTCTCCCTATTCAGACCCAGAGAACAGGTACAGCAGGGCACAGGCATCACAAAATAGCCTTTGCCAAAGCTCGTCATCTCAAAGGCTGGGGAAGGAATTCGAAAAAAATCTTCCCGGCTAAGTGGCAGAGCGTGGGAGAGGTTTTTGGAGATGATCTCACTCTGCATCTCAGCTTGGACCTGCCACTCTCAGCCAGGGCTTGGTGTTCCAGATACACTGGGAAGGTCCTACTGAAGATGGGGTTTATTTTTTCCCCACCCCCCATACCTCCTGGATCCTGCTGTTGAAAGCCTGGTCCCCGCTTGTGTCTTCCATCCATGATGGGAAACATGCAGAAAGGCTGAACCCGCTGCCTGCTCCCAGCACTGGGGAACTGGGGTGCTTTTTGTGCGTGTTGGGGACACCCCCCAATGCAACTGCCCCTGCAGCATCACCTCTTTTGCGACCCCTGGGGGGATTAGCTGCTTTTGGAAGGGGTTGCAGAGGGTGCCAGGATTAAGTCATGCCTTGAATTAAGGGATTCCTTCATTTTGGTCTGTTTTGGACTTTGGAAGATGTGTGTGTGCTTGATTTCCCATGGAAATGGCCATACGAGCATAACCCTTTGTGTCAAGATAACTTCAGCTGTTCTATCTTCAATGTTGCTACAGCATCAGCAAGGAGAAGTTGTGACCAAGACTTGGGGTGACCAAGACTCTCCTCCTCCATTTGCTGCTGACCTTATGTCACCTTTCTTGTCCCTTACCTGCTGGCCTGAAGGTGCCTGCGATTTCTGGCACAGAGTGGGCAAGGATGATGCTCATCTGCCCCCAGACAAGCCCCCATCACCTTTTACATCCCCTCTCTGAGCTGCCCAACCTCTGATGTACATTGGGATGTCACCTCCTGTGGGAGCCTCCTTAGGCAATGTAGAGGATGAAAGATTACGGTGGAGATGGGGGGAAGATTTTGGGGTATTCAGTCCTTGCCTTGCGGTCGTGCTGCTCTGTCCCCCCTTCTCAGAGCAGGGAGGGATGGTGGGATGCTGGTGGGAGTTGTGTCCCCACCCAGGGCCACCCTGCAGCGATGGGGCTGGGGCAGAGCTGCCCACCCCTGCTGGGGCCTCTGGAAAATAATGGGAAAAGAAAATCATTAAAAACAAATAAATAAGAACGAAGCCAAACAAAGCAGTTCCCGGGGGATGGCCCTGCCCCGGGGCGGGCAGGGATGGCTCCGGGACC
Organism: Manacus vitellinus; assembly: GCF_001715985.3. NCBI lineage: Eukaryota > Metazoa > Chordata > Aves > Passeriformes > Pipridae > Manacus > Manacus vitellinus. The sequence goes on from NW_021938949.1 coordinate 6,595,635, forward strand.
CTCGGGGGGACCCGGCCGTGGGCAGCGGCGCCGGGGGGAGCGGGCTGGCTGCTGGCACTCGCCGCTCCCCCCCGCCCCGATGCTTTAATCACATTTTCAATTCAAATCTGCTGCTATTTGATCCCCCGGGGGTGGCGGCGGGGAGGGGGGGATATTTTTAGATGTGCTTAAAGCTGCCGGGGGCGGAGGGAGATCGCGCAGGTTGCTGTGGCCGCGAAAGAGTTGGAAGGGATCCCCCCCACCCCCCTTTTTTCTTCTTCTCCTCCTCTTGCAGCTCAGCGGAGGGCTGGCTCCCCCTCCCGAGGTCGCTTTTGTTTTCCCCGGCGCTCTCACCGAGCAGCCGCCGGGGGGTGGAGGGCCGGGGCTGAGCGGGCTGGGTGCTGAGGCATGGGCTGGACCGCCCGACCCTTCTCCTCCTCGACCCCGCCGGACCCGCCGAGTTGGTGCCCTCCCGGGCGGCACTTTCCCCCGCCCCGGGGCTGAGCAGCCGCCGCACCCGGGACCTCCATGGCACCGCCGCGATGTTCGTTTCCCGGGTCCTGATTTCAGAAGACGCGCTACCGCCAGGTAAATCCGTCGTGCGGGTCCCCGAGCCCCCCGGTCGTCACGGAGCCCCCGGACAGCCCAGTCTCTGCCCGCTCGGCTCGGCTGGGATGGAGCCCGAAAGGACCTTCAAAAGCTGCTGAGTGCCCCAAAGCCCCAGGCAGGTGCAGGCTGGGCTTTTGGCTAGCTGCTTTTCTGCATCCCTGAAAGATTCTGAGCATCCCTGGGAGCCCTTGCTGCCTTTCTCTGGGTCTAACTTCACTGTGATTTTTCCCACTGCTGGGGGACCAGGAACCCGGCTCCCTGCAAGAACAGATCCCATCGCTGGCTCCAAATCCACCTTGCAGGGATCAGTGCTGTCCAGGGTCCCACTGCACCCACGTGAACCCCCTCGGGGTGGCTCCCCCAGCCCAGACCTGGGAGCTCAACGGGGCTCCCATGGGAGGCACCCGTGGTGCATCCCCCCCTCCCTGAAATCCCCAGCGAGGTTTTCCAGCAAGCAGCAGGGACTCGTTTCAAGAGCTCAGGTGTGTTAGGAAACCTCACGGTGTTACCTGTGCCGGGGGAAACCTGAGGATCGCTGGGCACGGGTCAGAGGGCACTCGGCCGCGTGCGCTGCTGCGGGATCAGATGTGGCCTCTAAGAGCCGGCTGGCAGGTGACGCGGGGACAGGGGCCACCCGCAGCCCTCTGGCTCGCGGGGTGGCCGAGGATGAGTCAGATCCCACAGCGCTGGGGGCTGCACGGCCAGACAGGGATCAGGGGTTGCTGGGGGTGCTCAGTTTTGCACCGAGGACGGGCTTTGCTCCCCGTGACTGTGGTGGGGATGTTTCCCTGGCTGCGGAGGGTCCCACGGACTGGCGCAGTTCCTGGGGGCTCTCAGCTCTGTGCTGCCACTGCCAGACTCCCAGTGGCCCTGTAAGGGACAGATACCAGAGAAAAACTTATGTGAAAAGACGTGGTGATGGTGTTTCTTGCCTGCACCGGGCAGGATGATCCCTGGGCGATGTTTGCCTGGGCTGGGTAAGGACAGGAGACCACTCTCTTACCGCCTCAAGCCATGAGCTCCTCTCCTTCCCGGTCTCCCGTGGGGAAAATCCATGCTTGCATCTCCAAAAGCTGCCTGAAATGTGGGCACTTGCTTAAAGACTATTTTGATGCTGTAGCTGCCTCCTGATAACCTTTGCCTGGGGGGAAGAGGCAGGAGGTGCCCAGCAGGTCTGCACAACACATCTGGTAAAGGCTCCATGTGAAAACAGAGAATTCAAGACTTTTTCTTCCCAGCTGGCATGCAGAGGACAGGGCTGGGGGAGATGGAGTTGAGCAAAGCTCTGTACCCCCAGAGCAGGAGGAAAACCACAGCTTTGCCCTATGGCAGTGATGCAGAGGCTCTTTGGGAGCTGGGCAGCAGATCAGGGGCTGTCCCCCCCCCCCTCAGTCTCACTCAGCAGAACCCATCTGCCAACCTGTTGTGTGATTTATCCCAAATCAGCATGCTCCAACCTTGTTGTGGTCCTTTCTGGAGATAACTTGTTAGATGGAGATGAAGCACTACAGAGAGCCTTGCAGGGACAGAGCCCCTGTGCAGGGCAAGGGCTGTGGGGCACAGGAAGGATCAGGTCCAAAGGGTATCCTCCACCTCTCGCTGTGTGCCAGAGCTGCATGGGGAGCAGGAGGAGATGGGTGATCCCTTGGCTTTCACCCCAAGGCAGTCACCAGCACGTGATGCTAACCCAGGACTTCCCGTATCACTGCAGAGATCCTCTTAGCCTAGTGCTTAAAAATAACAGTGGGCTAATCTCCATCCCCCCCGTGCACACCAGCTCTCCTCTCCACAGAAATGCTCTGCTGTGGCATATCCCAAAAGAAGCCCTAAAGCTGCTCCTTCCTTCATGCCAGGGATGTGCTTTCAGCTGGGCTCTGAGGTGGGGACTGGGGTGAGCAGGAGCCAGGGGACCTTATGATGCCACATGTCTTTCAAGGCAGCAGAAGCATCTCAAATCCTGGGTTCAGTTTTGGGTCCCTCACTACAAGAAAGACAGTGAGGTGCTGCAGCATGTCCAGAGAAGGGAACGGAGCTGGGGAAGGGTCTGGAGCACAAGTCTGATGAGGAGCAGCTGAGGGAGCTCTGGGGGGATCAACCTGCAGGAAAGGAGGCTCAGGGGGAACCTTCTTGCTCTCTACAGCTCTCTGACAGGAGGTTGTTGCCAGGTGGGGGTCCGGCTCTTCTCCCAAGTAACAAGTAATAGGACAAGAGGAAATGAGGTCAAGTTGCACCAGGAGAAGTCTAGGTTGGATATTAGGAAGGATTTCTTCACCAAAAGGGATGTCAGGCTTTGGAACAGGCTACCCAGTGAAGTGATTGAATCACTATCCTTGGAAGTTTTCAAAAGCCCATGTAGATGTGACACTTGGGAATGTGGTTTAGTGTTGAACATGGCAGTGCTGGGTTAATGGTTGGACTCAATCTTAGAGGTCTTGTCCAACCTTAACAATTCTATGATTCTATCTTGCAACACCTTGACAGAGAATGATACTCTTGCTTGTGGCCTTAACAAAACAAACAAACAAACAAACAAAAATCAGAAAGTTTTCCTCATGGTGGAAAAGCCTGGAACAGCTTCATTTTTCATGTTGTTTTATCTAATTTTGAGCAAGGACCAAGAAAGGAGAAACTTGGCCATCAATACACCCACCAAAAGGAATAAATAAAACAGAGCATGGTGATGAAAGACCTGTTGTGTGAGAGCTGCAGTGAAGGCACCAGGCTTTGAACAAAGAGATGAAAAGCAGCGATCAATGTGGGAGCGTTCTGTGAACTGCCAGGAGAAAACTCAGGGCTGGAGGGGCACCAGGGTGTCCCCAAATCCCTCCTGGCTGGGCTTTGGAGATGGGGCATTACAGATGGGGCAGAGGCACAGAAAACAAAGGGAGTGGTCTGTCACTGTGGTGTCACAGGGATGCAAGGCAATGACATTTGAGCACATTGTGGTTATAAATGAGGCACTTGGTGGTTTCTGCTCTGCTGTGGGGTCTGGGAGGCTCTCCCATCACTGACACTGTGGGGAAAGGGAGTTCAAAAGCACAGTTGCTGCAAGGCTCTCCCTGTCACTCACAGCCTGCACCCTGACAAGTGATATCCATCTCCTGCCTGACAGGCCAAGTTCAGCCATGACGCCAGCACAGCACACAGTGACAGGGTGCAAGCAGATGTGACTCCTCCTGCTTTACCCAACCACCCCACTCCCCCTTCCACCTCACTGAAATGCTGCTGGTTTCCCCTCAGACCAACAGATCAGTGTAAGTCCCATCTCCACCACTAAACTCATTGGTCAGGTTACACTGAGCCGGTAACCAAACCCTCCCTCCACCTCACCACCAGCTTTGACCCCATTTTGGCCCACTTTATAAACATGGTCTGGTGTCTCCTGCCCACGTAGCTGCCATGGGGCCGAGTCTACCTCCCTGCAGGGAAACAGAATGCTTCCCAGACTTTGGCCATCCAGAGCTGTAATTGGAAGGAAACATGATTAAGCAGAGAGCTGCTGTATCTGGTGAGCTTCAGCATCTCTGGAGCAGCAGAGAGGGGTTTGCTGGGAGCTGCAGGGCACTGAATCATTCTAACAAACTGATAGCAGTTCACCATTTGATTCGTTCATGTAAAAGGCTCTAAATCTCACTGTTTGCTTGTCTTGCCCTGCACAGAGTAACACAGAGAGGAGCAGCCAGGAAAATCCACATTAATCTCTCAGCCCAGAAGCAGTGGGCTCAGTGGGGGTGTCTGTACGTTCATGGGCCAGGCTTGTCCTCACCTGCCCTGTGTCACAACGTAGGCACTGCCACCTCCTCACCAGCATGAGGGGACAGAGGTCTGAACTCTACACTTGCTCAAAACCAAATCCTCTAAATTTGGGGAAAGGCAGCTGGAAAGACCTTCCTTTTTTCTCCCTGCACCTGTAATTGCTGAGCAAGGAGACATTCATCAACTCCTCCAGCATCTCTGGGAAAGAGAGGGAGAGGAGAACCAGCAGGAATAGGAAACATTGGAGTGCTCAAACACCAAACACAAGGAAAACAATTCCGGGCTGACAGCGTGGACAGAGGTCCCACATTGGGAAGATCTGGTCCCCATTTGCTTTGCGATGAAAACATGAGCAGCCCTTGCCTGCTCCCACACATGCTGAAATGCTTTCCAAGAGCTCTGCTTCCCCCACAGCCCGTGTGGGATGAAGCACTGAGAAGGGAAACACTTTCAGTATTAATACCACAGCTTGAAGCTCCTCAAGAGGCAGGGGCTCCTCACCGTGGAAGCACCAGCCCCATCCCACCAGTCCCAGAAAGACCTGCCAGTCTGTCCCCAGCTGAGCAGATCCCCTTGATGCAAAAGGAACTCCTCCAAGAGATGGGCAGGCCCCCAAAACACCTAGGGAAAACCAGGATCAGCTGATGTCACCTACCAATTCCATGCTGGTTGCTCTGTGGGGCCAGGTTGACCCAGGTACCCTCTTAAGACAGCACTGGTAGGAGTCATCTCATGTAGGTTTAAATGCCTAGGGCACATCGTGTGAATTGGGTATTTGGAAGGCAACAAGTACTTGGAGCATCGTTTTTGATGGGCTATCACCTCAAACTGCCCCATCCCCTCCTCTGGGAAGGTCAGGGGACCCAGCAGGACAGGCTCAGGTGGGGATCACCACACTGGAGATGGGCACTCGTGGGCAAACCAAGCCCCATGCCTTGTGCTTTTGGGGGAAGGACAATCTCCTGGCTGCTTGGGAAACATGGTGATCTTTTCCCTCCTTGAGCTGGTGTTGGATATCAGCCTGATGTGATTCCTTGGCACAGCTGACTGTGGCCAGCTTCATGAAGTAGCAGCCAACACAATCCATGGGAAATTCAAGCCACTGCCCAACACAGCAGGTCAGTGAATGCGAGAAATGGGGCTCTGCCAGGACTGCTCCGGGGCTTGCCTCCCCTCCTCCTCCCTTCCCACACCCCCAGCTCCACAGCGAGACAAAGCAGTGCCAACCAACTACAGCTCCCAAAGAAAGGAAGGGAAAAGAGCACAACTAAATCCACTCCATTGCTCCTGGGGTGTGCTTGGCTGCAGCTGCACAAGGAGGTTGGTTGAGTACCCAGAGAGGTGCTGTGAGGGGATGGATGCTCAGAGCAGGGGCTGAGCAAGGCAGAGGGGACATGGCCAAACACAAAGAGCTTGGGTCTCCCTTGGTGTTCTCCAGGTGCAACTGAATCTCAGCATTTTCATGCAGTGTAAGTCCAGTGGACTCTGTGATACACTGCAACCTCTCGTGATAACACGACACCACAGGCATCGCATTCCTGTTCCTGGTGTACAAGTCAGATGCCAGCGACTGGAGCCAAGCAGTGCTGACCTTCAGGACAATTTGGATCCAGGCCTGTGCTCCTGTTTACAGGAGTTTACAGTTGAGGTTTGCTGCTGCTGAGGAAAGGATTTTATGTAGAGAAAGATCATCAGGTCAGGGCAAGCAGTTCCCTCCTCTCTGTGCTGAACTGCATGGCTGGTGCCATAGCATTAGACACAGCCCTGCTCTCTGTTGTAAGTAATACTAATGGAAATCTTACTATCTGCATGCCTGGCTGGTGAAATACATGATTTTCCTTCTGTGCCTTCGCTGTGCGGAGGCATTTGCTGAATAATTTACAGCTATGATTTGTACTTGAGCAGCATCCAGGAATCCCAAATGAGAGCCTGGCTGTGTCTCTCGGGCCATGCTGTGGAAAGACTTCACGGACACGGGATGCTGTCACCTGCCCATGTATTTCACAGTCACAGCCAGGGTTAGAAGCTGGGAAGGCTCCAGCCCCCAAACTATCCAAATCCTCTGCCAGCAGGCTCAGGTTCTGGTGGTCACGCTCATTCCTGCCCACCTTGGGCTGTTGCAGCCAGAGCCAGTGGAGGATTTATCCCACTAATTTCTGTGCTCAAGGAAAGGCAGCAAGGAACAGGCACAGTGACTTTCCAAACAAGCAATTAATGAATAATAGAGGATTTTCAGTTCTGGACACAGCCCTCCTAACATTCACAAAACACCTGGGACATCAGAGTAATTTTGTGACTAATCAGCTGTTGTTGGAGGTCTCATGAGTACCAAATGAAACAAGGAGTCCAAGCTCAGAAAGTAATTTGGGAAACACTCACCAATCCCATCTGTTGTGAATAAACAAACAGCTCTGCTGTGGTTGCAGGGTCATGAGTTGCCCTGGAAGAGTTAGAGATACCATATACATAGAGAGCAGAGAGCCTGCCAGGGAGAAAAATAAATATCCCTGCACAGAGGATTGGAATATGGGCAGCTATGACCCTGCTGGGAATTACCTGCTGAGTTTCCACCACCAACCTAACCCTGCTAGGTGTATATGTGCTCTCATGGGTGTAGAAATGGTCAATGCCTTCATCTAGCCTGGCTTGGAGCCTCCTGTGCTTGTCCCTGCTGGGATGAGGAGCAAGGAAGAGCAATGCTGTATACCCTTGGGGTGGTCAGGGGAAAAGCAGCATATCCCCTCCTGCCTTTCTCAGCCCCTCATGCAGGATATGTCAGGAGGTTGCCTTCTCTGTCCCTTCAGGGGGGACATCTGTGCCTGTGGCTCAGAGCCAGGTACAGCACGGACATGGCTGAGCACACAGTCCCTGTCCAGGAGCATCTCTAAGCAGCAGCACTTGTTCAACGTTCCTCAGGGCATGGAGGTTGTGTCTGGGAGGGTCTATGGCCAGTCCAAGGTGTTAATACATGTTAGAGTGCTGGGAATGAGCAAAATTGGGGGGGAGTAATCACAGGTGATGAATGACTATTCAATCTGCTGCCTGTTTTGACTCACGTTGTGGAAGCAAGTCTTGCACCAGGGGCATCTGGGTGGGTTACTCCAGAAATCTGGTGATCTGCTAATTTACCCATAAGAAAGATTGAGAAATGCTGGTTTATATGAAAAGCCTTTCGTTTCCTGCTCCCTACCCAAGCTGCCAGTTCTTTGCATGATGCCAGGAAGAAGTACGAAAGAAAACACTTCACTGTCTTGCTCCATCCATCCATCCATCCCTCTTGCCCTTTCTCACCTGGGATGGGCCTGAGTCAGAGAAGCAGCCCATGGACAGGCTTGTCCCAGCTCCCCCATCTCCCCTGGTCCAAGGGGCTGACCCACAAGCTTCCAGCATGCACAGCTCAGCTTTCCAAACCAGGAGCACCATATGTTTGTGTAGGAGCATGCAGGAACCAAGGAATGGGCATGGAATAGAGGTTTCAGCTCTCAACGGGGTGCCACGCAGCCGTGCACATGCCCACGTGGGTGGCTCTGCAGATGGCAGTGCTGGGCAGCATCAGCCTTTGCATTTCTGCTTCCCAGTGGCAAATGCTCCCATGCCAATGGGTAGGAAGGAAAAGCAGGATTTCTCAAGTGCTCCTGGGCTGGATAAAGCAGCCGAGTCTGGGGGCTCTGCACTGGGAGCTACAGCCACAGGTTAAGAGGTAACAGTTCCTGAGCTTTTCCCATGTTCCCAAACTGCAGAATTGATGGCCTGGACTCAAGGGGGGGTCATGGGTATAAATCCCTGTGGTCCTACTCAGTGACTGTGTTCCATACATAAGCAGCCATCAGGCTCCGCACCATCACACTCAACCCTCCGAGACTGAGCTAATTACAAACCACAGAGGAGCTCAAGGGGATGAAGCCTCTTACCAGAGATGCAGCTGGAGCATTACCAGATTAGGGGTCAGAGGCAGAGCACATACCAAGCCCCAGCTTGCGGGGATGCCACTGCAGCAGCTCACATGTGAGCATGAGCCTCAGGACCAAGCCCTGGCATCTGAGCTGGGTGTGCAGCCTCTGGGCTCATCAGGGCAAAGCTAGCCCTTATACTCAAGAGTCTGAAGCCAGTCTGCCCTACAGGAACACATCTGCTTCACCACTGTCACCTCAGGCACTGCAACACTTGTTCTACCAAGGGACAGCTCAAAGGGCCCAAGCAGGACTTACCACCACATCATCCAGCAAGTGCTTCCTCCATCCTTCCTCTCTGACCATCATCAAGATCCTCTTCTGTTGCTCTAAAAGCAGCTGTGACATCCAGTCATAAGAGGAAGGAGAAATCTTCTCCTTTTGTAGCCAGATCCCACAAGCTGTCCAGCAGGGAACACAGCCTGGAAGAGCACCGGCTCCTCGGTCAGGAAGGTGGATGCAGAGCAAACCAGTATCCCACCTCCAAAGGCATCAGGCCAGATCCTGACCACGCTGAGCCCTTTTATAAGCCATTTGCAGGTGAAACCTGTAGATGTGAGCTGGTCTGGGGAGATGCATATCACCTGGGATAACCTTGGACTTGCTGACTGCTCCTTTGTCCCTGTGTCACTGAGTCCACAGTCCATAGACACAGCCACAAGTACAGCCTGATGTATAGCAGGGTTGGGGGTGATAGGTGTTGGACTGGCTCATTCCAAGGACAGGGATGAGCTGCCCAGTGGCAGCCCAGCTCACCCCTCCCCATCCATATTTTAATGGTGATTTTACACCCTCCTCACATTATCTGTCCACCAGCTCTTCTAAAGGATGTCAGTATTATTATCCTCACTTGGAGAGGGGGAAAGGGGGAGTGAGAGGGACATGAAGTGATGTGGCAGAGACCAGCCAGATGCTCAGTGTCAAAGGCAGGGCTAAACCCCATCTCTCCTAAATTGCAGCCCGGCCTGGGTCTCCATCAGAGGTCTTCCCCCCATGTGTGCAAAGGACAGCTTTCCTGAAAAGTATTCCATGGCTCTGCTTCTGGGAGTGTGTGGTCACCATGGAGTGGTTGATACAGGTTCTCTTAGTGCCCTCAGGAGAGCTCAGATGCTCCCACATGAGCCCTCCTGAGGAATAATTTAACTTAATCCCCTTTTTACCTTCCTCTTCCCACCCTGGCAAAGCAAGAGCCAGGCAGATCTCCATGATTTTTGAGGTTGGAATTTTGTTCTTGGATAAAAGTCTTTTAAAAACTCTGTAAAAACCCCCTGAAGCCACAAAAAAACAGAGTGGGAGAAAGAGAAGGAGAAAGGAACAGGCCTAGGAAGCCAGCTCTGCACTTTGCCCCGGCTGCCAGGGACAAGGGGCTCTTTGTTTCCCTGGCCGGAGCCTGCTGCACTGGCCCTTTTCAGTCTCCCTCCCTGGGAAAGGGGCCAGGGGGAAGCAAGGCACAAGCAGGGCAGGCAAAAACCTCGGGGCCACCGTGAATAACCCCTGCTCAGCCCCCCAGCAGCCCCCCATCTTCATATAGCCGGTTGTGGAGAGTCTGCCAGGAACAGCACCAGGAGGAAAAGGTGCCCGGGAACCCTTCGGTTCTCTGCTTCCCACGCACCATCCCTGGAAATGAACACGCTGGTGCTCCTGCTGTGCAGGAGGCTTTGAACTTCTCCGTGTCTTTTGGACTTTGCCTTCCTAAATCACCTGCTAAAAGGCACTGAAGCCCCCAGCTGTTGTATGATCACAGCCTCGAGGGAGCCGCCGCATCTCCGTGGCTTTGCTGGTGTTGTGGCTGGTGGGGCCAAGTCTCTCCCATCTCCTCCCACCCCAGGGACACTGCCAGGCTGTCCCCAAGCCTGTGGCTGCAATGACACGGAGCTGGCGATGGCTGTGGGTTCAACCAGCCAGGCAGAACACTTGCTGCAGGGATCAGATCTAAGTTTGGAGAGGTGATTCTCATCTGTTTATTTTCCGTCACTGTAAAACCCCGGAGCTCTGCCTGGCTGCCAGCAATTCCCCCTTTCCCAAGCCCAGTCACACGGAGCTGGGGTGGGAAACATGCAGCAGGCTGCCCCTGGGGCTCTCTGGGATTTCATCAGCTCTAATGAGACTCACAGGTGCCCTCTCCAAACATATCCATCTGTCTGTCCAGGCTGGAGCTGTGGTTTGAGGCTGGTTTTGCACACTGGTATGGTAACTATCTACATGCTAAGAATGGTGCAGGGGTCCCAGTGCCCTGCCCTACACCCATGCCAGTGTGCACAGGGATGACATGAGCTGGATGGATGCTTGGCACTCAGGATGGTCTGAGAGATAGACAAAGTCCCAGGAGAGAGGAGAAGGGGAGGAAATGGCCTCTGCACCTCTGGGGAGCAAGGTGCTGCAGGGCAGCCAGGGACTCATCCTGCCCTGCCAGGAGATGGGCAAGCATCAGCTGCTCCCATTTCTACAGAGCAGAGAGGACCACAAAAATGTGCCAAAGTAGCCCCAAAATGCAATGCTGGCTGCTGCATTGGGCCAGCCCCACCGTGTCCAGCTGGCCCAGCACTGTGCAGACAGGTCCCACATCCATGATGCTCTGTATCCCATCCTCCACAGGAAGATGTTACTAGAAAGCAGTGCAGGAAAACAAGAGCAATCTCTCCCCAGGTCAAAAAAACTTCCTCCTCAAGGCTATTTCTCCCTTCTGGAAAAGCAGGTGTTTACTTCAGCCCCATTCCATGGGGATGGACAGGGTAGCCCTTCTTGGCCTCTCCATCCCTGTACCAGGGCTAGGGAGGATATTTGCATCCCAGGGATTCCTTCCCAAAGGGTCTGGGCGCCCCTCAACCCAGGGGAGGGGGCTGTGGGAATGGGCCCTGCTACTGCTCCCCCTTACTGCTCTGAACAGCACCGCCAGAATGGAGGGGAGACGGTGCAGGCTTTGTTAAAATAAATAAAATCAAGGAAAAGGCCTTGAACATGTTTCCTCAGCAACTGTGACGTCATCTGGGATGTCTGGCCTCCCCCCCTTCCCCCCTCCTTCTTATTATTAAGAGGGAAAAGAAAGGGAAGCAGACAGTGAAGGGAAGCTGGGGACAGTCTCCTGGCAACGCCTGGGACAGTAAGGTCCTCCTGCCAGAGGCACATGGCTCCAGCGTGGGGAGCTCTGCCAGCACTCCTGGCTGGAGCACTGGGATGGGGAGGGCATCCCTGGTGTGCCCTGGGATGGAGGTGACAGCACTCAGGGCACTACCATGTGCCCAGGGATGCCAGCTGCTCCCCGGGCAGGGCAGCCTTGCTGAGCCTTGATTTACCCAGCGCGGGTCCTCGGTTTGCAGAGTAGTGGGAGTGTGGCCCCTCCATTCCTCTTGCTAATTCCAGACATGTTTTGGTGATGATGATCACGGAATCTTCCTGAAGTGCCAGGGTCTGTCAGCAGGCAAGGCAGGGGCTGGGGACAGTCCCTGTGTGGGTTGTCACTGTCACCTGTTGGGGAGACCCTCACACACCCGGGCCTGTTCTGGCCACACTCCCCCCAAAAATCCTTGTCATCTGAGCTATTTAATCCATCCTGACTCACTTTTAACAGGCAACAGCAAGTGGCTCTGGCAGTGGGACCAAGCAGGCAGGAGACAGGAGAGGAGCCCACGGAGATATGAGTGGCTCAGGGATGGGGAGAGGGGACTTTTACTGTCTTTCCCAGCACTCCAGACCAAGGGGTCACCTGTGCCCAGCAGCAAGGTCCTGCCAGCCCCTGAGCCCCTTCACTGGGCACAACTCAGCTGTGAAACACGCCACAGATGGTCCAGGAGCCAGGGGCAAACAGGGTCAGAAAACAATTAGCCCAGGTCCTGCAGGGCAGCCCTGCCAGCACCCACTCAGCTTGGCTGTCCTGACCTGAGCCATGGCAGGAAATGCCTTTAAACCTCTGATTCTCAGGACCAGGGAAGGATCCCTCTCTGTTTTCCTGCTTCTTATTCCCTTTGCTAATCCTCCACTGCTGGCTCCTGCCAGAAGAGGATGGTGAGCGAGGCTTTGCTCCAACCCATTATCACGGATGCACATTTAATTTGCTGTTACATACCCAGCAATGGACCAGCCAAACCTGACACTATTTTTTATCACTGTGTGCCAATCCAGCAGGGGGAATCAATACATTCCTGAGAATGCCAAGAGCAAGCTGATACCTCAGACTAAGAGAAACAGAAATAAAGATACAGGTTTCCAAGGGAGAGCAACAGGGTTGCTCCCCACAGCAATCTGTGCTGGTATGTGCAGCCCTGTGGGCAGGGGGTGGATGCAGGTGGTACCCAGAAACCAAAGGCATCATGGGGATACCCTTGTTGGAGCTGAGCACACTGCTGTGACATGAGGGTGTCACCACGGGATGGGTCGGGGACCCACAGGCCCCCACTACCCCATATACCTCTTCACTGCTGAGGCTCTTCTCACCACTGCCTGCAGCAGCAGGCAGAGCTGGTTCCTGCCTTCTGCTCTCCAAGCAACAGCAGCTCACGGGAAATGCTTCAGCCTGAGCTGTGGATGAGAAAGACCTGGGGTCCTGGCATTTGGGGACAGCCAGATGGACAAGCTGTGCCCTGGGGCTACTTCTGCAGGGCAGCTGGAGCAAAGCTGAGCTGCAGAGGGGCTCCAGGCTGGGGGGCCTGGGGGTGTCCCTGTGCAGACCCCTCCAAGAGGGTTTTGCCCCCAGCCCTGTTCCCTGAGCACGTTTCTCTCCCTGGTTCTCGCTGCAGGTTCATGAATCACCGTGTCCCGTCCAACTGCAGGTACCAGCCGACGGAGTACGAGCACGCAGCCAACTGTGCCACCCACGCAGTGAGTCCCTGTTCCCACCCCAGGGTGAGGGAGGGTGGAGCTCATCTCTACGAGGATCCCCTGAGGAACCTTAAAGAACACCAAAAATCTCTGTGTTCAGCCCTGGAGCAGTCACTGGGAGCCTTGGGGCTGTGATGAGGCAGATGTGCCCCAGGGATTGGGATGTTCTCCTTCCTTCTGCCCTGGGAAGCTGGTGGGCATCTCCCTTCCTCTCACCCACTGTGGCCTCATGTCCCTGGGGAAGCTGGCTGTAGGAGCCAGTGGAGCAGGAGTATTTTGCAAAGCTCCCTGAAAATGGAGTGTTTCACAGCAGGAACTGTGACAGGTACCCCTGGGGCTGCCTGCACAGCCCTGGGACTGAGCTCTCCCCACATCAGAGCTTCCCTGGGGAGCTGGCAGCTCCCACTCTGAGTCCTGGGAGATGACTCAGAGGAAGCCACCCTCCTTGTGCCTTCCTCCTCCTCCCTACCTCCATCTGGAAAAGCTATTTTGGAACTGCACCACACAGGGAGGGACCCTGCCTGGCCCATGTGGGTGGCCAGGCTGCCCCTTATGGGTGGTGGCTTTGACCAGAAGCAAACCCCACCTAAAAGGAAAAGTGGAGACTGTGTTGTAGCTGCTCGATGGAAATGCAGAGTCAACAGGAGGTTTACTTCTGCCTTCCAGTTCTGGATCCTGCCCAGCATCCTCGGCAGCTCCATCCTCTATGTCCTCTCTGATGACCAATGGGAAACCATCTCAGCCTGGATCTATGGCTTTGGCTTGTCCAGCCTCTTCATTGTCTCCACTATCTTCCACACCATCTCCTGGAAGAAGAGGCATCTCAGGTACCATCCCTGATTGCTCAGGGCTCAGGAAGGGGGAGAGGGTCCGGAGGCCCCCAGTGCTGTGACCTGTCTGTCCATCCACAGGACTGTGGAGCACTGCCTGCACATGTTTGACAGAATGGTGATCTACTTCTTCATTGCAGCATCCTACGCTCCCTGGTGAGTTGTTGGTGGGTGGGGGCCACCTCTTGGCCCCACTGGAAGGCAGAAAATCAGCCCAGCTCCCACAGATAGGATTTCCCCTCTGGTTTTGGTTCTGCTTCAGGCTGTACCCTACCCCTTTCCACAAAGCCTTCATATCCTATAGATTCCAACCTCTGTAAGTTGAAGTTACAAGCTGGGAAGACCCTTTGGTGGGACAGTCATCAGGTGCAGGCAGCATTTCTCTGTCCCCTTGCTGTATTAGCCCAGACTGGGGTGCTGCCCTAGACCCTACTCACCACAGACCTGGGTCTTGCAGGCTGAACCTGAGGGAGTTGGGTCCCTGGGCCTCCCACATGCGCTGGATCATCTGGATCATGGCGTCTTTTGGGACCGTCTATGTGTTCTTCTTCCATGAGCGGTGAGTGCCTGTACCTGGCCCCGTGCTGGTGGGTGTGTGGGAGCAGACGTGGAGCAGGGATGTGGAGGAGGGATGTGGAGCAGCGATGTGGGACCAGGGACATGGAGCAGGGACGTGCTGCCATGAGTTGCTTCTTCCACGTGGTGGCACCAAATAAAAAGCCAAAGGCCCCTGATTTCTCCCTGAAGCCCCAAGTGGCTGGCTCTGAGCTGGAGCTCCCAAGCCAGGGTGGGGGGTCCATCACCCCTGAGCAGGGTGCCAGTGTGACTCACACATGAGGACATGGGACCTGCCATGATGGCACCACCACTCCTTTTCCTATAGCCTGGCCGTGGACATTAAAAGCATAAAACTCAACCTTCCTCTGCTCCTGCCTCCAAGCAGCTTCTCTGTCGGTCGCAGGTACAAGCTGGTGGAGCTGGTGTGCTACGTTATCATGGGCTTCTTCCCCGCCTTGGTCATCCTCTCCATGGTAAGCTACTGCTGGGAAGAACTTGGGCTCAGTGCGAGGGACAAATCCCTGCAGGTTGGTGCAGTCTCCGAAGCTGTGTGATGGATAAAACCATCCTCATTACGATGTGGGCTGGGTTGGTTTTGCAAGGGCTTTGGGTACCCAGCAGACACCGTGTGCATCTCCACCAGACCTCCTGCCTGGACTCCGCTGAGTTGAAATTGTAGAGTCACAGAATCAAAATGGTTGGGGTTGGAAAGGACCTTAAAGACCATCTGGTTCCAATCCTCCCAGAAAAGCTGGGCTGCTGGGTCCCCACTGCCTTGCTGGGGGTAGCAGAAGGCACAGAGAGGATCCTGCCTGCAGCTGTGGTCACACTTCTGGTCTTGATGGGGTGGTGGGAAAAGGGCAGACACGCTGTGGCCGCACTGAGCCCTTCCTCCCTGCCTGCTCCCAGCCCAACAGGGACGGCCTCCCGGAGCTGGTGGCTGGTGGCTTCTTCTACTGCCTGGGCATGGTGTTCTTCAAAAGCGATGGCCGCATCCCCTTCGCCCACGCCATCTGGCACCTCTTCGTGGCCATCGGAGCTGGAATCCACTACTACGCCATCTGGAGGTACCTCTACCGGCCCGGAGCGCTGGAGACCAAAACGTCCCGGTAGAAGCCTTAAAGACGTTGTTTGTGCCAACGGGCACACGGGGGCACGGAGGGGAGTGGGGAGGGAGCCTGCACTGTGGGCTCACCCCAAACCACCCCCTGGCCCTGCAGGCAGCAGCTGCTGGTGCCCCTCCCGCACAGACAGGAGAGCCTGGAGGTCGATTTTAAGCATTTTTCTTTTTTAACCTCGGGAACTGTTCTATTTTTTTAGGCAAAGGTTTCATAACAAAGTGACCGACTGAGGGGCTGTGGGTAATAGGGGGCTTCACCTGCTGGACTTGCCAGGCTCTTCGCTCACTCACCTGGCCTCGAGCATCCCATGGGAGTGAGGATCTTGGCCCCAATGCCCGTGGCTAGTGACACCCTGGGTTTGGCTACTGGAGTCCTTAGCATG
Source organism: Manacus vitellinus (assembly GCF_001715985.3). Classification (NCBI taxonomy): domain Eukaryota; kingdom Metazoa; phylum Chordata; class Aves; order Passeriformes; family Pipridae; genus Manacus; species Manacus vitellinus. The sequence continues at coordinate 6,611,635 of NW_021938949.1, forward strand.
AGCCACCCAGGGGACTGGAGGTGTCAGGATGGGGGGAAAGACCCAGTGGTGGAGGAGGGGCACGGTGACAGCCCTGCACCACCCAGACTCGGCTCCTAAGTGGTCCTAAGTCATGTCAGCATTAACTGCTCCCTCCCAAGTGCTTGACAGGAAGGTCCAGACTCAAAAAGCCTTATATGAGATTGAAACTTGAATCTCTTCCAGGGCTCCCCAGTCTCTGAGCACTGGGAAACCCTTTCTCTAAGCCAATATTAAGTGTACAACTTGGTTTATCCTCTAGACGGGCCCTGGGAGCTCCCACGGACATTTTCTCCCTGGGGTGCTTTGCTTTCCTCTTTGGCCTCAGTGCCGGTGGCAGCCCAAAGCATGGCCCCCTCCCAGGCTCTGCTGTGTGCCTTTGGCAGGGAGCAGAGCTGGGATCCAGCTCCTGGCATCCCCCTGAGTGGGGCTAGCCCATCTGCTTCAGGGGATTCCCTTTCTCTTCGAGGGAGGGAAGTGAACCTCCTTGGACTGAGATCATGGGGCTGCCTGCCTTCTCTGCTTCCATTTTGATGATAAGCCTGTTGCTCATCAGATTTAATTCCACTTTTGGGAGGATTTCTGACATTCCCAGGATTGCTGCAGGGAAGGAACACATCTGCATGATGCTTGGAGGTGAGCTGGGACAGGGAGATCCTAGTGATGCTCCATTTTTAAATGCCTAACCATGGCCACAAAGTGCTAACACAGGATAACAAGACATGGAACATCCATCTGGTTGTCAGGAGCAGCCTTGATGGTGCTGGAATGGCAAACCCACACCAGGTGTTGCTCCCCAAACACACTGGCAGAGCTGCTGGAGCCAGGAGGGTCTGGTGTGTGCCGGGCTGTGGTACGTGCTGGGATCTGCTCCCAGTCCTGCCTGCACCTTCCCTGTTAGCCCTGAAGGCATCGATTTCCCATCATCTCTTTCTGGCCTTCGATTAATCACAACTGTAGAGGTCTTGGTGTGACGTGGCAAGCGAAGGAGATTTATGGCCACCATCCCACATCTCCTGTTTCTCCGCCTCCATGCTGAGGAGCCGAGCTCCCGGCTCTGCCCCACCTCCCACAGAGCTGAGGCCTCCCCAGCCTGCAGTGCCCTGGGACCAGCTCTGCAGGGCTGTGCCACTTTGCAGCAGATTACCAAAGAGGAAACATCTGGATATTCATCCCCTCCTGATACTCTGGTCACCAGGTCAGCAAAAAAATCCAGTGGGTTTTCACTTCCTATAAGGGGCTCTGGGTGCTGTGCCCAGCACCCCAGCATGGCATGGGGCTGCTGGGGTTCTCTGCCCAGGGCACCCCAAAGCAGCCTTTGGGCTGAGGTTTCCCCTTGGGGTGACAAGTGGTCTTAGGGATATGGGATGAAAAAGCTCATGTGAGCCCAGGCTCTGCTGCTGCCTCTCCTGGTCCCCCAGGTCCCAGCCCTTGCTCTGTCACCTACCACAGATGGAGGGGTGGAGAAGGACAAGCTGTGAGTAACCAGCAGTTGATGGAGCATATCTGGGGTTGGAATAGCAGGATACAAAGGTCCCAGAATGGGAGATGCCATATTTTCTGTCTGACAAGTCATTATCCTTCTCTGTGCCTCAGTCTCACCATCTGTAAAATGGGGGTGAAGACACCAACCTACCTCACAGGGCTCATGTGAGGACCCCGTGAAGCACCTGGAGGACAGCCAGTGCTTCACAAACATGTGCTTCAATTTTCACTGAGTCTGGGGGACTGGATTCCCAGACCCACTGTGGGCCACAGTGACAACTGTGGCTCAGGGTGCCTGGCCCTCCTCCCCCTCTGCCACTAAACCCATGGGGAACCACCCTGGGGACAGACCATGCAAACAGCCATAGGCAAACGTCCCCTGCCAGGGCCTGAGGGTGCCCAAGGACCACCATTGTGTTTTGTCTGTAGGCTTCATCCCAAGGGATTTAACTTGGAAACCATTTTGTCATCGGCAGCTTTTGGCTCTAAATCTGTTCCAGGGGCTCCTGAGGCACAGGGAGGTGCCAGAAGGACCTTTCTGGGGCTACTTCATTTCAGTCTCCTGCTGAAAATCCAGGGCAGGACAGATGCCTGGGCAGGAATGGGTGGTTGGACTCCATCTAGGACATCACCACCTTCAGCTTGGATTTGCTGAGTGGGCTTCTCTGTAATTGAGAAGTCCCCCCTCTTGCTCCTAAATCCTCCCCTTGCAAAGCAGGACTGGGGGGGGAGGGCACAGAGCAAGTTATCAGATTGTCCTCCTATTTTATACTAATTTTAAGTGACTCTCAACATTCAGGATGTCTGTGGAGGAGGGCTTGAGGCAACTTTTTAGCATCTCATGTTTTTCACCATCCACCCTTGTTCAATCAGTATTTTATATTTAACACAGTATTGGGTCAAATACAAACAAGTATAAGGAAGATAACGCTAGTGAATATTGTTTCCTGTGGAGTAGGATTGAAATAAAAACTCAAGATACCTCATTCTTGCCTGCTTGTTAAATCAAAATTAGTTTCCCTGCAGCATCTGGATACAAACCCATTTTCTACATGACTCATCCCACATGGCATTGCTCCCTGGTGAGGAGAGGAGCCACTCAACCAACTGCAGGGTGATGGGATGCTGAGCACTGACTCACCTCGATGCAGGGATGGCTTTGCCAGCTGCTTGCAGGAGGGACCAGAGCTACTTCGTCCTTCGCACCAGACACATGGGGAAATTTGGGGAGGGCACAGGTTGAGCTCCAAGCTGCAGAGTTTCCTTCAAAATAAATAAACTGTTAAGTTTGTTGGCAGATGAGCATCTCACCCAAGTGGCTCCAGCGTAGAGCCCTGCACGCCCACTCCAGACCTGTCACCCTGTCACTTACCCTCCTGCGTGGCTGAGTTGGAAGTTGACCTGTGGAGCCCAGGGGGTGGCACTACAGGGGGATGAAGGATGCCAGACCCGTGGAGGTGGAAAACCTGTGACAGACTGGGCAGAGGGTAAGCACAGCTCACTGTGGACCCCAGAGAGGAAACCCATCATCACCCAGCGTCTCCCACCAGCCTCTCCCACGGGCACTGGCTCTTCTTGGAGATGGAGAGTTTGCCTCCTATCCAGGGAGTTGGGCAGATGGTGCTCCTGCTCTGGGCTCTGCACACCCACCAGCTGCCCTCTCGCTTGCACTTCTCTGTCAGAATTACACAGGGCTGAATCTCTCCCAGGCTGCGATGCTCAGCAGCTTTCCCAGAAAGCCAGGGAGGGTTCCCTGCTTCCAGGGGCAGCTGAACTCACTCCAAAACCTGACCCACAACTTCCACCTCGCCCATCATTTCTTTGCTGCTGGCGATTGGGCTGGACTGGGAGGCCTCCTGGCTTTGCTGTGCTTTTGTGCTGTCATTCCCAGAGGGTGTCTGGATGGTAGAATCACCTTCCCACACAAAGCACCTCAGCACCACTGGACATGGAAACACCTCTTTAAGCAAAAGGAGACATTTTCACCAAGGGAAGCAAAGCATCAGTGATCACCTCATCTTGAACAACTCCCTATGTGGTCATGATCCATCCCTTCCTGGTTTCAGCCACCAGTCTGTGTGCAGCCTCAGCAGTCTCCAGGTCAACTCTGGAGCTGGTTTGATAAAACCTGTTTGGCCAAAGCCAGCAGCTGCCTGTGCAGGTGAGGCGCCGCTGCCAGTGCAGCCCTGCCTGACTTGCTCCTGGCATTTTCATAAAATCCTAGAAAGGCTTGGGTTGGAAGAGACCTTAAAGCTCTTTTTGTTCCAACCCCCTGCCACGGGCAGGAACACCTTCCGCTAGACCAAGTTGATCAAAGCCACTTCCAACCTGACCTGAAATACTTCCAGGGATGGGGCAGCCACACGACCCTCACAGGGAAGAATTTCTTCCCAGTATCCCATCTAACCCTGCCTTCTGTCAGTGGTGTCCCATCCATCCGGCGGGGCAGAGGGGTCAGGACCCCCTTTCCCGTCCCGGCCGCCCGCGGTGCCGGTGCGGGGCGCGCGGGGGCGCGCGCGGCGCGGGTCGCTCCGCCCCGGCGGGACGGGCCGATCCGAGCGCCCCGCGCAGCCCCGGCGGCTCCGGGCGCTGCCGCCGCCGGGTCGCGCGAGGCTGCCCCGCTCCGCGGTGAGTACCGGGGGTGGCGAGGGCAGACCCTGCCCAAGGGACCCCCCTTTTTTTTTTAAACACCCACCCGCCCCCGCATCCCCCCTGTTCGTCCCGGACGCCCCCGCCGGTCCGGGCAGGAGGGTTTGTTTCTCGCCCCCGCTGGCAGCGGCGGTCGGGAGGAGCGCGGCGGTGGCGGCTCAGGCTTGTCCCGGTTGCCGTGGGAGACCCGCGCTTCCCCGCTGCCCGGAGAACCGCGCCGGGAGGGCTGTGCCGGGAGCGCGGGGAGCCTTCCCCGCATTGCCTGCCCCTGGGGATCCGTGTTCCATGCACATCCCTTGGGATCCTTCCCCCACTGCTTGCCTCGTGGGATCCTTCTCCCCCTTGCACATCCCTTGGGATTCTTCTTCCCATTCCATACCCCTTGGGATCCTTCTCCCCCTTACACACCCCTTGGGATCCTTGACCCATTCCATGCTCCTTGGGTTCCTTCTCCCCATTGTGAAATCCTCGAGATCCTTCTCCCCAGTACATACCCCTTAGGATCCTTCTCTTCCTTGCACACCCCTTGAGATCCTCTCCCCATTCCATGCCCCATGGCATCCTTCTCCCCCTCGCACACTCCTTGGGATCTCTCTCCCCATTTCCACACTCCTTTGGATCCTTCTCCCCACTGCACACCCCTTGGGATCCCACTGCTACTCCACACCCACCATTTCACCTGTATTTGGCTGCCTGTGACTGTCGTGGTGTCCCAGACCGTGGCAGGGAGGTGCTGGCATGGTCTGTGTTCCCGGGAGGCTGGAGCAGTTTCATGCTGAGTTGTAACTTTAGCAGAGAAAACTCAGGGGAGTTTGCTGCTTGCTGGGGAAGTGCTTATTTTCAGCTCTCTCCAGGACCAGTTAATTATCGCTGGAAAAAAAATTATTGCTAAGATCTTATAATTAGGCAGCCTACAGAGACTCTGCAGCTCGGGAGGCAGCAGAAAGCAAATGCTCTTTGTGCAGTGATTCTTATGTATGTATATGTGTGAATAGAGCTGCCTGGGCAGAGGGCTGGCATCTGTGCTGGCACATTACTGGAGAGCTGGTGCATGTTGGTGGCTCAAAAGACCTTGCAAAATAATTATAGGGGAAAAAAAAATATGAGAAAAGAAAATCTGCTGAAAGGTCTCCTGTTGTCCTTGTAGAATCAGGTCCCCAATTGTTATAATGTTTGTAGAGCGATAGCTGCCTTTGGGACAAACTGTTCATGTTTGCAGGACCGGGACTGCCTTTGTATCCTGTTTGAGCAGTCCCGGGGCCGCGGGGTCCAGAGTGCTACCACAGGGTGCCTGCTGCTAATAATAACATGGTAAGGAGTTTACCCACCCTGATCCGGCTAAAGACGGCACCAGGGCTGGCATGGACATCACTGGCCTCCGATCTGTCCCTAGATTAGGTGGATGAAGCTCTCACAAGGAAAGGCCGGGCTCTGAAGCGGAGACTTGATCCCAAATGGGAGGGAGCGGGAGCTCCGGTTCAGAGCGGAGGGGTTTGGGCTCTGCCCTGGGGATGGGATCTGCAGAAGGGCAGGATTTGGAGCCGAGGAGTGCACGTCAAAGCCGCCGCATCCAGGGTGTTCTCATTTCCTTTGCTCTCCGAGGTCTAATTTGTTCCACATTGCAGTGCCGGGGCGGCCTCTCCCTCCGCTCGCAGCATCCAGGCTGCGGTTGTTGCCACTAGACCAAGGCTGCAACTCCAGTGGTTTCCATCCAAAAAAAAGAAAGGGGTGGGGGGGGGAAGAGAAGGGAAAATTTTCAAAGAGAGATCTGAGGAAACAGCTTTTCTGGTTGCCGTTTTGGGATGGTTGTAGCCGAAATCTCACCGCCCATCCGTGCAGAGCTGCGTCTGCTGCGCCGGGATGAGCCCCAGGGAAATTCCAGAAGATTAAAAAGTGTTTTAATAGCATTGCTGCTCTTCCCAAAAGGGAGTAAGATGACCTGGTAGCTACAGGTTGATTGGCTTGATAGCATCCCCACAGGGAGAAACCTGGCTCGGGCTTTAATTGATTAAAGACTTCAGCACCAGGAATAAATTCCTGCCATCCAGCATGGCTGTATGGAAAATAACTCCTGGCAAGTAGAAATGATTTCAGTCTCCAATGTGAGAGGTGACTCTCTGGCTGTAACACAATTTTGTGAAGCATTTGAATTATGGGAGGTGATATTCTTGTAAAAATCTGCACTTTCCAGCATTAAAAAAGTCAGTCCAGTCCAGTATTTAGAGCTGACATTAGACAGTGTCAAGAAAGCCGGTATTAAATAAACGTGATCCATTTCCAAGGCAGTTATCAGGGAGATTATCACTGCTGGGCACTGCTAGCTGGTAACATGCACTCAGTGTTTTTATCACTAATCTGGAATAAAGGAGAGAGAAATGATTCCTGGAGAAACCTGGGGCTGACCCAGAGCAGCAGAGTGTTAATACTGTCTACAAATCCAGATGGTAAACTGGGCGAGTGAAAGGCATCCTGACTGGAGCAGAATGGAAAATGGAAATCCTTTTACACCCAAAAATAATAACTGGAGTTGTATGTGTTTTCCTGTCCCTAATCTGGACAACAAATTTTCGTCAGGAGCTGCTCGCAGACGCTGGGAGAGGCAGCACACGGGCTCACCAGGGAGCTGCCTGGGGGGTGGCTGTGTGTCTGTCCCACTTTCAGTGCTGGAGAACTGAAAAATTTCAGGGTAACGGCAAGTTTTGCTCTGGAAAAAAATAGCAGTTTGCATTTTTGGTCGGAACCAAATTTGGGCTTATGGCAGCCAAATCCACTCTCCATCTCAGCAGGGGAGATGTGGGATCCAAGGGGAAGGGACCAAGAAGCTGCAGAAAATGTATTACAGCAAGAGAGGAGGTGGCCATCCAGTTAGTCTACTCATAAATCAAATTAAATAGGAGTGAGGGGGAGCTTGACAAAAACATTTAAATATTCTCACAGAGGAGAAAATACATGGTAACCAAAAGCTTGTTAATTGGGCAGTGAAAAGCATGGCAAGAATCGATGTCTGGCAGCTGAGGGCAGACACGTTGGAAATAAGGCATAAATATTTAACGAGCGGGAGCGATTAATCATCAGAAGCAGCGTGGAACAGCAGAGGTGGGGTCAGCATCTCTTTGCCTTTCACATCACGACCCATCACCTTGCACAGAGTTGCTCCCATAGCCCCAGCACTGGGCCAGCAAGAGGAGATGGATTGAACCACGCTGAGGCCCTGATTAGGTGATTTAATTAGATGATGCATTTATCTTTAATCACGGTGGAGCCGTGCAAGAGAGTACTTGTGCTCTGACGGCTCTTTCTGAGGAACACCCAGGAAATCATTGCAGGCACTTTGCAGGTGCTTCTTTTCTCTTTCTCTCTTGGTTACCAGTGGTCTTGATCTCACAGATCTGTGGTGGGAGGGCGAGGGGACGGTGCTTGTCTCTCCTTGATGTCCAGCAACACAGAGTGACATTCAGGAAACCAAATCTTGGTGAGCATCCCAGCATGCTCTGGCTGCTGGGGGAAGGAGATGGTCCAGGACTTGTCTACCCAAGGGTCAGAGAGGTCACCCAGCCTGGCGTCCCTGGGGACACATGTGCTTGGGAGAGGGAAATAAACGTCACGGGGCTGTTGTTGGTCCCATCTCATCCTCTTCTCCTTTGGCATAGCATTTCTTTTCATACAGCTGTTCTCTTCCTGGCTGTCTGCAATGGGCAAGATGCTGTTGGTGGGCATCACCATAGCTGGGTTTGCTCTGTCTCAGCTCCCAAGGCTTCTGAGTTCCTGCTGTGATGGAGCCTGAGCTTAGGCCTGGGCTGGTCTTCCCCATCTCTGGGCTGTGGTGGGATGAACATGTGCAAACATGATGCACATTGGAAGCGTACCTGCAGAACCCCTGAGCCCTGCAAACCCGCCACACTGTGAACAGCTCATGTCTGTGAGCAGCCCCAGGACCGCTCCTCCTCTTCCTCTTGCAGAAACACGACAGACGCCTGCCCAGGACGATGCACAACGAGCAGGAAAGGTTGTTTTGAGAAGGAGTATGAATGGAAGGCAAAAAGGCACGTGAGAAGGATGGCAAGGTAAGGGGAGTCTTTACCTGGGCACTGGGTGGGAGCACAGGGAAGGAGCTGCTCACCCGCTGTGGCAGCAGGAACCTCAGAGCCTGCAGGAAAGCCCCCGGCGGTTGCAGAGTCAGTTGTGGTGATGGAAGGACACGTGGTGGCCATGTGAATACTGAAAGCGTTTGTCACAGCTCTGCAGAGCACGTACAGGCAGAGCTGGCTGTGGGAAATAATTGGTTTTGGTGTGGTCAGGCACGGCCGTGAAGAGGTGAAGGGTCCCTGATACAAATCCCGCTGGGAGGCAGTCACAGGCTTTTGACTAATTCCTGTGTAGTCCTTAGCAGGGACAATGTCACTGAAGGCTGGAGAAAGGGGCTCTTTGAAAAGTCTGGATCATGCTCCGTGGCTGCAGGCACGTGTCCTCCAGTGACAGAGCCGGGAAACTGGGCTCCCTGCAGCGAGGAGGGGGCTTGTCTGGGCTGGGGATGCCCAGGAGCACATGTCCCACTGACCTGCAGGAAGGTGTGCCCAACACTTGACGCTCCTGCTGGCTTGTCCCCAGGCACCTGGGTCCAGCTGGAGCATCCCTGCTCCCACAGCAGGACCCAGCAGGATTGCAAGTACTACAGATTCCATCCTCCTGGGAGACGCTGGTGCCCAGTGTAACTGAGCACACGGATGTGGGAGGAGCCCATTTCATTATCGTCTTATCACGTCCATTAGAGTCCTCAGGGGGATTAAGACCGTGTATTCGTGTATTCTGCTGTCTTCGGGAGAAGGCTGCAATTTCTCATGTGACCAGCCTGGTGAAATCACACCAGTGTTGCTCCAGATGCTGAAAAACTTCGCCTGATCCAGGCTGCTTATTTTTTCCCAGTGAAACGTCTTTGCCCCTGAACTCTGTAGGAGCTCTGTTTGATAGAAAGAGCAGGAAAATAGCTGAGCTATAAATAACACATTCAAAACCAGGCAGGGACCTGCAAGCAGTGAGGATGGTGTCTCTGTCTGTGATGAGAGCTTGGAGGAATGATTTTGCCAACAGCAGATATTAAAAGGTTTCCTTTTCTGCTGGAGGTATTTCAGGGTGGAGGAGATTAAATGCATGAGCTGAAACTGGTAATTTGATGACAAAGTTTTGTCTTTTGCATCCTTGATAACAAGGGACACTGGGGCACTTTTCCTTCTGGTCAATGGTAATGAGGGCTGGTGTGGCTGTGCTAACAGCCTGGGGCAGCTGTTCTTGAACCTGACTGTCTGCCAGTGCCCTGACCTGCTCCCCAGGTCGGGTCTGCCCCTGCATTCCCAGGAGGTGACACACAGCAGACATCAAGGGATGTCCCCAGGGATGTCCCCAGCGGGAGCAGCACCTCTGGGCTCAGCTGGAGGAGGAGGAGCAGCCCTAATCTCATCCCTGCCTCAGTTTCCCCACTTGCAAGGTGGGAGCAGGAACAGCCTTACCTGAACCCAGCGAGTTGTGATGAAGCTCTGGAGCCAGTGCTCGGCTGGGGAGGTATAAAAACCAAAACACTGAGCCCTGCTGTCCAGGCTGATTGCTGAGCCTAATTTCAGGCAGCAGTGACGTGCCAGGGCTGGAGCAGCTGCCAGCTCCCCTCCCTGCCCTGCAGCACCCTGACAGTTGGTTTTGGAGACAGCAGGTTGGGAAGAAGGACAGAACCCAGCATTTTTACAGTCCTGGTGGGGCTGGGAGTGACTCGGGGTGCAGCTGTATCACAGGATCACACAGCTCCCAGGCACATCCTTAGCACTTGGTGCCTCAGTTTCCCCATATGCAGCATTCAACGGGGCCTCTGGTCCTGGGATGGGGGCATGCACATCCTGCAGAAGCCTTCCATGCGTGGCTGGGAGGTGGTTTCTGGGTTAGAAGGTGACCTCTTCCATTAGCAGCAGGGACGCTCTTTTTTCCTGAATTGGATGGTGGTTTGGAGGCTTTCCAGGGCCGACATCATTCTGCCTGATAGCGCTGAGTTTGCTCGGAGGCAAGATTGTGCCCGGGCGAGACGGGGCTGCAGCTGTGGAAAGCTGCCGGCACCCCGTGTCCTCCTGGCCATGCACAGCTGGATCCTGCCAGCTGCTGCATCCCAGCACTCTGATAGCTGTGGATGGGACATTTGGGGCTCCTCTGCATATGCTCCATGTTATAAATCTGGAGGTGAGGGAATTCCCAGTCCTTTCTGAATCAGGAATGCTCAGATTGTCTTTCCAGACCGTCCCTGCCAGCGGGTCACAGTGCAGCTGTGGGTTATCAGCTCCGTGCAAGTGCCAGGTGCTGGCGCATCCGGGATGCGATTTCAAAGCCATTCCCAGATGTTGGCAGTGACACTGGGCAGGACCACTATCCACCTAAAGCCAGAAGAATATCGTGGTTCCCAGTCCATTCCTGGGGGTTGAGGAGCACTGGGAGCCATCATATGGCCTTGGCCATGACTCCTCTGGTCACTGCGTGCCCGGGGCTGCCCTGAGCAGCCCTGCCCCTGCTAATGTGGCAAGGGCAGCCTTGTCAGCAATGCACCCCGTGCTTGAATGTCCTCCGCAAACCAGCAACAGCCAAGAGATTTGCCGGAGTCAGGACATTTTTAGAAAGGCTTATTAAAGCCCATTTTCACCCTGCGCCTCTCACTGAGCAAAAGCATTTAGCGGTGACCTCAGAGTGAGTGAATTTGCACTTGAGCTTTCCGTTTCACCTCTAAAAAAATGGGATTGCTCCATAAACTCGTTAGTGAAAGTAACTCCTGATGCATTGGATCTTGACCAGGATGGGCTCTGCCAAGTTCTACTGGGCTCTGCTCTCCTCCCGCTGCATTTCACCTGGATAACAGGGACCTCTTAATACACACAGTGGAGAAATATGGGGCCACTCCAGGCTATGTTTTCAGGGACAAATCCATCCAGGGGCAACTGTGCTGGTTCCAAGGAGCCTGGCTTAGCTTTTCCACTGGTGTTTTGGGTTACACAAGGGAAATGGCCCTCCCTTGATCTGTCTCTTTCCACCTTGGAGGTGACAGCTGCTCCTCCAGCTGGTTCCTGCTCGCTCCTCCCCGCTGCACATCTGGCCTCCAAACCACTGACCTTCCCCTTTCTGCTCTTCCCTGCCCAGCTGTGCTTCATGACGGCTTCACGCACGATGTTCTATGGGCCCTCCTCCACCATGGCTCCACCATCCAAGAACCGGCTGAAGCGCCAGAGCCGGCTCTTCTCCCAAGTCCTGTACCGGACACTGAGCTACAAGGACCGGAGCTCGGCCTCCGCCTCCCCAGCCGCCGGTGAGGATGACCCTGCCGAGCTCTCCACCCAGCTCTCAGCCCCTGGCATCCTGAAAATCTTCGGGGGCAACATCTGTGCGGGCACCAACTACAAGAGCGTGCTGGTGACGGGCAGCTCGGGCGCGCGGGAGCTGGTGAAGGAGGCCCTGGAGCGCTACGGGCTGAGCCAGCTCAGCGCCGCGCAGTACGCCCTGTGCGACGTCATCGGCAGGTTCGAGGGCCCCGAGAAGCAGTGGCAGACGGAGGGGCTGAGGGTCCTGGGGGACCACGAGAAGCCGCTGCTCATCCAGGACCTCTGGAAGCCCAGGGAGGGCTTCTCGCGGCGGCTGGAGCTGCGCAGGAGGGCGGAGGTGGAGGAGCTGGCGGCCAAGGACGTGGACACCACCACTGCAGGTCAGAGCTGGGTGTGGGGCAGGGGGAGGGAGCTGCCACCCCCCCTGATCTGTCTGTGGGAGATGCACCCCCCACATCAGCAGCTTTCACACGTGGTTTGGGTTCAGGGGGTGGTGCAAGTGGGAGAGTGGCCACATTTTACCTGCAAGGCTCCTGAGTTAATCCATGGTCACTACTCAGTACTCCTGCATAAATTTGGTATCAAATTGATTTACCTCAAATATTTACCCCAGCCAGTCTAGGGGTTAACCAAACTCCTGCTCATGGCTGGGGAGCAGCAGGCAAGACTGTCAGTGCTTCCTGCTCTTCCCATCACTGAACCAGGACCATGGCATCCCCAGCTTCGTGCCTGGCAGAGCACTGCCCTGCTCCCCTGCACCCCCATCTCCCCATGGGCATCCCCCAGGCCAGACACCCCAGGCAAATCTGCAGGAGCAATTAAGGAAAATGAAAAGCTAATGAAGAGAGAGCAATGTAGGGCAGGAGAGTCCCTGTGGCAGTGCCTGATGGAGCCCAGGGCTGGCAGGAGCAGATAAGTACATCATTAGGAACCAGCAGGTTAATAAGTGACCCCAGCACAGAGTAATGAAGTTTTCCTCCTCCCACCCTAAGATAAAAGCCCCAGGAGGATGAGGGTAGAAAGGTTTAAAATCAGATTTTTACTTGCGTGATGCTCTTGCTGCGCTGGGCCTGCTGGCAGAGGTGTCTGGACCAGGTTCTGGAGGTGTCAGCCAGGGGGTTTTGCTGGGATGGGCTCTGAGTGGTTCCTCACGACTGTAGGAAAGGGTTGTTACTGTCAGAAATAAGCTGAGGATGGTGCAGGATTCCCCTGGGTGCTTGGCAAACAACAGCCAAGGTTCTCCTCCCAGAGCAGCAGAAAAAATGGCCTGACCTGTCCCACACCAGCAGGGACACAGCTCCTCTCCCACCCATCCTAACAAAGGCTGGAAGGAGCCCAGGCACACAGGTGAAGGAATCCAGCCACGGGCATTCCAGGGGAGAGCAGGGGCAGCTGGAGCCTCCCTAACTGCAATTTTCAATTCTGATTTCACCTGGCATCTGATGGGGAGATGGGGCACCCTCCAGCCCCACGTGTCCAGTTTCTGGGTCTGCTCAGGGAGGGGATGCACAGGAGTGGTCCCAGCTCATCGCGTGTGGGACACAGAGAGAAAGAGGCAGCTGCTGCTGGCACCTGGGCCAGGGAGCTGGATGCTTTGCTCTGCTCTTCAGCTTTTTCTCCAGGCAGGATCAGAGAGAACTAAAACACTTTTGGAGAGCAGCGACTCTAAAAACAGCTTCTGTTGAAGAGAGGAGAGGGCAAGAGCCAAGTACCATGGTTATAGCACACAGTTGGGAGGGCCACGTGGCAGCTCCCTGCCTGAGCCCAAGGTCACATCACTCCCCCTCGGATACAGAAAGCAACGTTCCCGCCCGTGACCTGGATCTGGGTGGGCTGGCAGCCCTGGGGAGGGTAAGGCTCCCACACAGGCAGGGGAAGCAGCAGGCTCTGGGCTGCCCAGCACAAGCAGCTTGAGCTGGCCTGGGATTGGCACCCTTCGGTGATTTCCGATGGAGGAGCAGTTCCTGATGGCATTGCGTGCTCTGGATCTGGAAATAAGCCCGTTATGCTTTCGTTATCACTTCATTTGTTTCAGCACTTCTGGGTGGGGCGGTGGAAACTCTCCATTTTTTAACCTTTGGGCATTTTCCATAGCTGACCAAGCTCTTCTGAGGCAGAAAGCCTACACCCACGGTCGTTCAGGCTGTCTGCCCTGCAGACTACACAGCCTGCATTTGTCTTACCTGTTAAAATCTCACTCCTGCAGCCCTTCCTTCTGGGGGCAACAGGGGCTCTGTCACCAGTCTCACCCCATTCTGGTGGCACAGCCTAAAGGGATACTGTGGGGCTGGGGCCACACTTTCCCACCCAACCACAAGCTGCCAGGGATTAGAGGGTGTGATGCAGCATGTGATCCAGCACCCCAAAAAGCCTCAAAACTTCTGGTGTAATGGGAACTGACCAGGAGTGCCCTCCACCAGGGTCACCCTTCCCACCAGCCTCAAGCTGGCAGAGGTCCCCTTGCCAAGCAGCAGCTGCCCACCCGGGGTGGTGAGGCACTGGTGTGGAAAACACAACATCTGTGCAAAAACAAAGGGACTTTAGGCTTTCAGCTCCCTAGGAGAAAAGCTCAAAGTGGGATCCCCAGAGCAATACCTGTAGGCCCTTCCCCACACAGGGCATCACTGGAGCAGCAGGACCAGGGTGGCTGGGAACACTGGGGTCACACAGGTACATTGCTGCCTGCTGAGCTGCTGGCTGGGGGAAAGGCTCCACATCCATCCGTGACCTGTTAGCAAATAGCTTAAGAGTTTTATCTGCTCAGTTACCCATTATCCTAATTAGTTTATTAGCTGCTTCCCACTGGGGAGGACGGTGCTGGCTCCTCAGGCCACTAATTAGCAGCAGGTAGAGCATCTCTGCAGCAAACGAGGCAGACCCCTTTCTCACTGCTGCCCCTGGTCCTGCTTCTTTTGGGAGTGATGAGGCAGCAGTTATGGAGAATCTGCGGAAGACACCCACAAACTGGGGCTGCTGGGAGGGAGGTGCAGCACTTGGCATCTTGGTGGCATTTGTCTTCCAAAACAGCCCCATTTTGCACCATGTCCTAGTGGCTGAGGCTTCCCTGAGAGGCTGGAGGCTGAACTGCACACACACCTCCAGAAACTTGGGAGTTAAGCCTATTATACTAAAAGATGCTCTGGCAAGTGCCTTTGAGGATATGGCTTTGATATACCTTAGCAAGACTGCGTCCAGGGAGGAATCCCTGCAGAGTCTGCAGAGCAATTACATTAGGAAGGACTAGCCTGGTCTTAGCCCCTCCTGGGTAAATTCAAAGCATTTTCTTCTTTCCTGGGGCCCACGGAGTTATTTGTTGATTTATTTCTCAGCTAGGAAAAGTGAACCTCTTCCCTAGGCTGAAAAAGAGGCAGATCCCAGCCAAGATCCCAGGCACCACAACCGGCAGTTTTTCCCCTGGGATGCAGGACAGGCTTAGAGGGAGCAGCTTGGTGGGGTCTGGTGGATGCTGCCCCTGCCTGGGGTGCCCAGCTCTCCCTAAGGGTGTGATCCAGCCCTGTGTTATATGGTCTGATTAGTGAGAGATGCCTCTGCCAAAGTCCCTCATAGCACTGAATATAAGGTAGAGAGATAGAAAGAAACAGAAAAGAGGGGAAAGCTTTCTCTTGCTCTGAGTTGGTGGGTTTCTTGGGTTGCTGGCTGTGAGTTGATGGTCACGATCTCCCTCTGTCGGAATTACCTTTTACCCAGTCGGAGCTGATTCAGCACAGTTGCTGAGTTGGTTCTATTAGTTTCTTCTTTATCTTGGGAGTTCTGCCAAATGTCCTTATGGCCTGTGAATTCTGCATTCTTTGTGCCCACTATCAGTGGTACATCCTTTTTCCCAAGCTTTGTTAACCTCCCCCTAGGTCTGAGATCATTGAAGCATGCCAAGCCCTAAACTTTAGCAAGGCCTGACACTCGGACAACAGTACCACCTTTATACAGTCCAAGTTCTGGGTATCCAGGGAGGTATATTCAGGGGGCTTGGGTGGTCATTGGTGGTTGTAGATGCCCCATGACTTGGAGTGATTTTTGTTTGACCCGTGATGAGCACATGAGCACTTGCTTCTTTTCACGTAGCTTGCCACAGTGAGCATTTTTGTCCAGGTGCATTACTTATGGCAACTTCCTTCTGTGGTCTTAACAGTGTTTGAGACAGGCAACTGTGCTCTTTAACTCCTTACACCCTGTTCCCATCCGAATCTCCATGTGGATTCAGCAGCTGCTGGCTCTGCCGTGGCTGCACTGCGTTGGGGATGGGGATGCTCAGGCAGAGTTCTGGGCAGGACAACCTGCACATGCCTGGGAGGACAAAACAGTACCAAAGGATTAAAAAAACCTAACCCAGTTTATGGAGGGACTTTGTTATGCTCAGGAAAAGAGCTGTGTTTATCTTTCCAGCACAGCTCCGGGGTTAGCAGGAGCCTGTGACGGGGGCTCTGTCGGCAGTGAAAAATCAGCTTTTTCCTACACAAATACAGAAGCTTCCTTTCCCCTCGATAAGGGACTGGTGATGGCATGTCTCTGCAGGCAGTGGGATCCCAGTGCTGGCAACCCCCGCTCCATCCCAATGAGCTCCAGCAATAGCTGCTCCCCAGGATCTGGCCCCACTCCTCACTGCTCCCACGGGTCTGGGATCTGCATTGCCTCAGCCATCCTTCATCCCTTTGGCCCATTTCCATCCTGTGGGTTGGGAATGGTGCTCCTGGGTGGAGCCAAGGTGTCCTGCAGACACGTTTGGGGTGGCCTTTGGCATCCCCAGTGGTATGGCTTGGGCAGGCTTGTTGTGCTCCCTGGATTTTGCATCCATGGGATGCAGGCGTCCCGTGCCGCTGGCCATGATGGGATGGGAGCGTGCCTTTTTAAGAAGGACACGGGCACGAGACTGCTTGGGGTGGCTTGACTGTGCCTTGCCCTAATCCCAAGGCATGTAAACAGCAGGGGCTATTTTCTCCCTCTCCCACCACCCCTCCCCATCCCCAACTCTTTGATTTTCCCAGCAAAGGAGCGCTCCATTTAAAACAAACAAACAAAAAAATGTATTTCAGAACTGGCAGCCCATTCCTCACCAAATAAGGCAGATTGCATTTTTTTTTTTGGGTCTGAGCTTGTGAGTGTCCCTTTAAGCAGCCCTGGGCACCAGGCTCTCTGCTCTGCCGTCCCCAAATCCCGGCCGCTGTCCCCAAATCTTGCTGGCCCAAGCCTGCTCCCTGGTCGGCCGAGCCCTGAGTGGCTCTGGCTCTGTGCTGCACTGACACCACTGCACTGCTGCTCCTGCAAGCAAATCCTTTAGGTTTTTTTTGCCTCTCTTCGTCCTCCCCGAATGCCAGTGACCTGCTCCCAGGAGACTGCCCATCTGAGGTATGAGCCACCCTTCGGATACAACAACTTCTTTTTTCTCCTGCAGAGCTCAAGCCATGCTTGCAGCACCGGGGGTCCCACGGGGACCCCCCCTTGGGGCTGGGGATGCCGTATGAGGGGCTGCTTTGGCAGCTCAGCCAGGCCTATTCATTCACTCCGGCTCCTGTTTGTCTTGCGGACAGCTCTGCTCAAATTGATGCTTCAGAGAAGTTAATTACAGCTTGCTCCTGCTGCAGCTGGGCTCCACTGCAGCTCCCATGCCTGGCTGATGCTCAGAGGGATTGGGGGGGGTGTCTCTGCTGCTCCTGCTTGCTGCTAGCCATCGAGTACTGATGGCCTGGAAGCAGCATCCAGGCCCTTTTTTTCTTTTTAGCAAAGATAGACTGAAATGTCTTTTTAGCAGAGATTTCCTCTCCCCTCAACCCAGCAGGGTGGCCAGAGCAGGTGGGGGATGCTATGGAGTTTCCCCTTCTCCATCAGTGGGTTTTGGGGCCAGGGAGGGCTAGGACACCTCTTTTTTGGCAGTGGCATTGGGGCAACAAAACTCTTCGCGCTGGTGTCCTGGTGTCACCTTTCGGGAAGGGCAAGGGACCAGGGGACACCAGCCCAGGGTGGGTGCGCGGAGCCGGGAGGGGTGGGTTTCATCTGCTCCATCCCCTCTCGGAGGTGCAGCATCCCTCCAGCCGCGGGGTGCTGCAGCGGTGTGTGTGTGGGGGGGTCCTGGGGAGGCTGCGGGGGCTGAACGCCGCTCTGTCTCCCCCCCCATCCCCGCAGGCATCAAAACGCCCAAGCCGCGGAGCCTGCAGCGGCCACCGGGCTCGGGGGGCCGCGGGCGGCGGGCGAGCGGCTGATTTCGGCGCGGGCCCCCCCCGACCCTGCGGCGCAGCCTCAGCGAGACCAGCCTGGGGACCCCGCGTTGAGGCGGGCGGGGCCGGGGCCGGGGCGGGGCCGGGGCCCGGCTCCAGCGGCACTGCTCCACCCTGCCCGGCAGCCCGGCGGCCCGGCGCGGAGCGGCGGGCAGCCATGCGGTACTCCCTCTACAGTTCCCCGCACCTCCTGCTCCTGCAGGGCTACAGCCAGCAGGCATGGAAGCACCCGCGCCGCCTCCTGCGCACCCCCGGCACCCCCCACCCCCGCTTTTCTCTCACCCCCCAAAGCCCCCCGGGCAGCGGGGCTGCTTGCATGGCCGGAGCTGCTGGGGTCGAGGGCGGGAGGTGGTGGTGGCGCGGGTGAGCATCCTTTAGAAAACGGGCTTGGGACTTGCAGCCTTGTCCCCCAAGTCTGTCCCCAACCTATCCTCAAGCATGGGGGACATAGAGCCGGCACCTGTGACCCCCCAGCAATGCCCCAGGGGGATGCAGGGCAACCCCCAGAGCAGCATCCCTGCCCCGGCACAAGGGAGCGCCGGTTCTGCGGGGGATGGCTGAGCTGCCCCGTCCCCTGTCCGGCTGCTTCCTTGGTGGCAAATGGAATCAGAGGCAGCAAGGAGACGGTGCGTCTGGGAGCCCCTGCTCCCCAGTGCTGGAGGCACTTGGAGAACTGGAAAGGACTGGGACTGCTCTGTAGTTAATGGCTACTTTGTGCCGTTGAGTATCCCTGTGTTCCAAGCTTTCCATCAGGGTGACAGCGGCACTGTAGCCATCCCGTTAGTGCAGCTGGGGAAACTGAGGCACTGGGGTGGTTACTGAGCTGCCTCGGGGTGTGCGGGCAGGCTGGAGAGGGGGAAGGCAGGGCTGGGAGTGGCTGCTGTGACTGGGGTCCCACCGTGTCCCCCCTGGGCAGGGGGATGCAGACATTGCTGCAGTCCTGGGGGGAGAAGGTGGGAAGTAAAAGCAGCTGCAGGAAGGGGTGTGGGGGGGAGAGAGGGCTTCTTCTGCCCAAAGCAGCCCCATTTACTGCATGGCCAATGTCATTTGTTAGCGTGCCCAAAGCAGGGTTGCTGCTGTCCTGCTTGGCAGCGAGAAGAATAAAGGTCTTTTTGCCATGCAAAGGTGCAGCATGCAGGGATGGCTGGGGACAGTGGGGGGACAGCCGGGGACAGCAGGAGGCTGCAGCACCCACAGCATGGCAGGGAGGAGGGTCCCTTCTCCCCTCTCCCCGGTTCATGCTGCGTCTCCCTGCTTGGCAGGACAGCCTGGTTTACCTGCTGAACCGCGAGCAGCACACGGTGGGCCAGAGGACGCAGGCGAGCAAGCCCAGCATCAGCCTGTCAGCCCCCGACATCCTGCCCCTGCACTGCACCATCAGGAAGCTCCGACCTTCCCGGCACCGCTCGGAGGAGAAGCTGGTGCTGGAGCCCATCGCCGGCGCCGGCATCTCCGTTAACTTCGCCGAGGTGGCCCGGACGGTGGTGCTGCGGCACGGGGACCTCCTGTCCCTCGGCCTCTACTACCTGCTCCTCTACAAGGACCCCATGAAGGCGCAGCCGCTGCCGGCGCAGACGCTGCCTGAGGCTGCGAGCCCTTGCAACCCCGCCGCCCCTCGAGGGCCGCCCCGTCTGCGGGGCGTGTGGCAGCCTGCTGAAGGAGAAGGACCCTGCTGCCAAAAAGCGGGCCCCCTCGCCCGCCGGGGGCCCCAGGACGCCCCGCAGGAAGATGCAGCTGGAGTTCGAGCCGGCGGCCGAGGACGTGCTCCTGCGGCGCATCATGACCCTGATCGAGCCCGGTGGGGACGACCACAAGCTGACACCCGCCTTCCTGCTCTGCCTCTGCATCCAGCACTCGGCCACCAACTTTGAGCCAGGAGACTTCGGGCAGCTGCTGCTCAAAGCAGCCAAAATGATCCAGAGGACAGTGTGGGTCAGTCAGCGGTGGGATGGGGTGTTGGTGGGGTGGGGGTGTAGCTGGACCCCCTTCCTAGGGGCTTTCCAGCCTGGTCCCTGGTGGCAGTGAGTGCTGCTGGGGGTGACGCTCGTGCCATCCCATCACACTGGTTCTCATTTTGATTTCCCCTTCTCTCCCTGCCCAGGAGCGGACACGGGAGCTGGCTGAAAAGCAGTCCCAGCAGTAAGTGTGACCTTCCTTGTTTTGACACAAAATGGGAAGAATTCAATCCAGTTTTACCTCCATGAGTGAGGGGAATCCATGGCTGGAAAACCACCCTCCCAGCCTGGTGGCAGTGATGCATGATGAATTTTCCTACTAAAACCTGATGCTTTGTGCTCTCCGGCCCTTTCACTATGATGCCTGCAAGGAACGCGTGGGTCTGGAAAAGCAGGCGAGCTCTGGAGGGAATAGGGCCTGCAGCAGCTCTGGGGTTTTCTCTGATGCAAGACCTGGCCAAGGCTTTGCACTTGTGGCTTCAGCATCCCTGAGGGATGTAATAGGGACGGTCCTGATGGGGGGCCTCACCCCCTTCATGCTGAAGACCCCTTGGTGGAGCTGGCATTGTGTTTGTGCATCCTGGGATGGTGGCACAAGGTGTCACAGTGTTGGGAACACCACTCTGGGGCAATCACAGCGGTGCAATGAGCTGGCTTCCCAGCCATTTCCAAAATCCTGGCTCTAAACCAGCATCTGGAGAAAGTGTTGAGGCTTTCTCTGAGCTCTTCTTTAGGACAAACTCCAAGGATGCTTCTCAGGCCTTTCCTATAGCAGGAAAAAGCAGTTCAGCAATTGGGAAACTTCCCAGATGCTTTTTGTTTATTTTGTTTTATTTTTGAACAGCCCAGGGCGGGTGAGCTGGGTTTAACCGTCCAGAGCTGGCAGGGGCAGCACATACCCCTGGGGAGAGCTGCTCTTCAGCCTTGGGTATTTACTGCAGTTCAGTTGTATTATGGGGAGTCTCCCCCAAAAGTAGCACCCCACAAAGGCAAGATGGCCTTGGCCAGCCCAGTCCCTTCAGGGTCCTCTTTGCCATTCCACAGAGCAGGAACCACCAGATTTTTGCTTGTGAGGGGTCTTCCTAAGGGGAGTGCTGGACTTGGGGGTGAGAAGATGCCAGGTTCTCTGATGTTGCCCCAGGCTGGCTGTTTTCTTCCCAAAAGTCTGAGTGGGGATGCTGAGGAGCAGCAGCTGTAACACCTTCTGTGTCTCCCCAGCCAGGACCCTGCCTCCCTGTCCCGCTTCACCATCACGGACCTTCTCCCAGACCTGCAGCACATCATCTTCTGGATGGCCAACGCCATCGAGATCCTATACTTCGTCCAGCAGAAATCACCCACCTACATCCAGAGCATGGAGGAGGAGCTGGACATCAGAGGTGAGGCTGGATGCAACACCCTGCCTGTTTTTCTGGCTGGAAGGGCTCTGTCCTGCTAATCCCCAGTCACAGGCGGCGGTCAGTGCCCCCGAGATGCTCCGTTAACCCCCGTAATCCTCATCAGCAGGGACATCTCGCGGTGTGGGCTGGGGAAATCTGTGGGAGGAGCCTGTGTGGTGCCGCGGTGTTGCCCGGCTCCAGGTTATGTTGTGTCCACAGCCGAGCAGCCCCTTTCCACCTCAGCAGCCTGCGGTTAGTGCCTCGGTGGGGCTTTCTTCCTCCCTGCTCCCGCTGCCATTGGGGGCACCTGGATTTGCAGGCAGCCCCTTCAGAATTGCTCACCGATGAGCCTGTGTTAATTCAAGCAAAAGAAAAAAGAGAAAGGAAAACAAAGAAAAAGGTATTAAATCAGCCTCAGAGCCTTTCTGGTTGATGCAGCAAATTAAGGTGTTCGTAGGCCAGGCAGGTGCTGGAGAGACAGTGCAGCCCTGAGCTGCAGCAGTGATGGGAGCCCCAGGGGATGGCAGGGGGGTGCTCTCTGGGGCCAGAGGAGCCTCTTTGCCCCTGTCAGGTGATGCCGTGGTGGTGCAAGCCTGAAAACGCTAATAATCCCCACCCTGGGAATTTGGGCACCTTGCTGCTGCAGGTTGGCTCCCCCATCCTCCTCTCTGCCCCACAGGCTCCAAGGAGTCTCTGTTCTCCTCGACCATCACAGCCAGCGAGGAGGCGATGACAGTGCTGGAGGAGGTGATCATGTACACCTTCCAGCAGTGTGTCTACTACATCTCCAAGGTACTACATGCTCCCACAGGCAGGCAGCAGTGTCACACGGGGCCAGCATGAGCATCCCCAGCAGCTCTCGGGCTGCACAGGAGTTTTGGTTTTTTTCAAGCTTTTACTCCTTGGCAGTTGCATCACTCTGAGGTGTTTTCCTTCGGGCTGAAGTGCCCCGATTTTTGGTCACAGCCCAGGAAAAGTATTGAATTACTGCGGCGTGTTTTCCTTGCCTGCAGTGCAGGCTCGGGGGAGGTGTTTGGGGAGAGCTGCTTGGCTCCGGCCAGCGCGGCATAATGGTGTGATTCAGGGCGTGATGGAAAGGGGCCCCTGGACCGTCGCCGATGGACCGCGAGAGCTGGGCGGCATCGGGAGCAGGGAACAGAGCGGGCAGTGTGAGGCAGCAGAAAGGCTGCCCTGTGCGGGACGGCTGCCTGTCCTCTGGCGTCGGCGCGAGGGGATGCAGGGACTTCTCCTGCAGCATTCCAGAGGGGCACCTTCCTCTCCTGCAAGCTCCTCTTCCCTTAGCCCCGGCAGAGATGGGTGCTAGGCACTGCTCTCCCATTTAAGCAATAGGGGAGGATCATCCCCATTGATCCTGGTTTTCCTGTCACCCTCGTGTCCGACTGATCGGCCTCTGCCCTGGTTCACATCGGATTTCAGATCCTTTCAGCTGAGCTGTCACACACCACCACCTCCAACTGCTAAAAGCAACCAACATGTTAATTTTTATAATGTTAATTTTAACAATGTAAATTTTTATAAATTTTAAACTTCTGCACAACACAGGAGCACATGGGGGCAGGGGGTGAGCAGGAGCAGCCCCTTGTTGGGGCAGCACCAGCAGGGTTTGCTTGGCTGGCGGAGGTGAGGGGGTCAGAAATGTTTGTCTCTTGCAAAAACAGAAAAACCAAGCAAAATGAGTCTGCTGTGAACTTGCTGCTCTCCCTGCAGTGTCTGTATGTGTCGCTCCCTGCCCTGCTGGAGTGCAACCCCTTCCAGAGTGAGTGCCGGGAGAGCTGGAGGGCGGCCCCGCCGCTGCCCGAGGAGCTCCGCAGGGTCGTGCTCATCTACCAGGCGGTGCTGGACCTGCTCCACCAGTATGAAGTGCACCCAGAGATCACCTCCCAGATGTTTGCCTACCTCTTCTTCTTCTCCAACACCCTGCTCTTCAACCAGCTCCTGGATAAGGGTCAGTCCTCCTTAAACTGGGAAACACGTAGGAGACTGGCCTTGTGGGACGCCCTCCAGTGCATCCCAGTGCCGCCTCGGGGGGTACAGGAAGGAAGGGTCTGGAGATGGGCAAGTCTCAGCAGTTTTGGGGAGGCCAAGCAGAGCCCCAGCTGCTGGCTCCAGGGTCCCCATTCCCAGGAGAGGCTGAACCCCATCCTCAACCCTTGCCAGAGCCCTGCCCTTTTCAGCCTGAGCAGAGGAGGCTGAGAGCACTTCAGAGGGGCAGCTCATTAATAAACTGCTGCAGCCTGAGGTGCTAATTAGCCCTCATTAACACAGCTGCCCCACTGTTAGTGCCAGGTGAGGTCCAGCCACCACCAGGAATCATAGCTATGGGATGCTGGGTACCTTAACTTTGGGCAGGGGCTGGGGGGACTGAGGGGTTGTTCCCTGATGTGTGCTGATGGATGCTTTGCCTCCCCAGGCTCCTCTCTCAGCTGCTTCCACTGGTCTCAGGGGGTGAAGCTGCGGGCGAGTGTGCGGCTGCTCCTGGACTGGCTGCGCGGCGCTGGCTTTGAGCAGCTCGCCCAGCAGTTCTTCGCCAAACTCGCCAGTGTGGCCAACCTGCTGGCCATGCCTGGCTCCCAGCTGGTGCAGGTGAGGGATGCCCAGCCCGTGGCTCCTGGCATTGGGATAGGCACGGGCAGGAGAGACCCCACTTGGCATTTGGGGGTGTCCCTACACTGATGTGTCCCTTTTGCAACCTGCCTCCAGCTGCCCTTTCCCGGGGTGGTGGGTCTGTGGGTGGGCATGGAGGGGATGCTCAGACTCATTGCATATTCCCTGACCTTTCCCTCCTTTGCCCCTCATGAGTCCCTGCTCCCGGGAGGAAGCAGCTCCTCACCCCTGTCACTCCCCCCACGCTCTGTCTCCTCGCTCAGATGACCTGGCCGTCCCTGCGAGCCGAGTTCCCGGCGCTGAGCCCTGCACAGCTCCACCGGGTGCTGAGCCAGTGCCAGGCGGTGATGGACATGGGCTGCATCGCAGCATGGCAGCCCAGCGAGGAGGAGAGCCCAGACACCTTCCAGCCCGGTGAGCCCCTGGCTTTGCTCTCAGTGCTGCTCTGGTCATCGTGCTCCGGTCACCCACAAGCTCCCTCCAAGGTTTTTATGTACAAACCAAACAGGCGAATCCCTTCCCCTCCCTGGGTCTCCTGTAGTAACTGCAGCAACTGGGAATAAGCACAGGCCCATGATTCAGATATTGCAGAGGATGCAAAGGGCACTCAGGTGGGCATGAGGCTTTTCCTGCAGTCCTGAGTGAGGGATGCTGCTGGCTTGCAGCTCACCATGTCCCTGACCCCAGCTGGGAGACTGCAAACGGCCGAGAGCTGGGAGGCAGGAGCAGAGTGCAGCCTGGGCCAGTGCTAGCCTTCCTTCCTCTGCCTTTTAGATGAGATGCTGGAGTCCTTTGACAACCACCCACCCATCATCCTGCCCAGTGGGGGCTTCAAAGTGGACCTGGAGGTGGAGACGTTGGATGACAACATCTACCGGCACCTCCTTTACATCCGCCACTTCCTCTGGAGCCTGCAGAGCAAGAGCCCCCACACCAGCGAGGGGCCGGGCTCAGCACCCCTAAAGGTAGCCTGTATCCCACAGAGGGACTGTTCCTCTCCTGGGTGGGCAGGAGGGTCTTGGGTCCCTCTGGAGACCCCTCCAAGCCCAGTGCCAAGGGTTTGCTGCCCTTGCTTGCAGCCCAGAGCTGTGGCAGTGCCCTCCTGGAGAGCTGCTGGAAGGATTAGTGCTGCTAATCCCCCAGCCTGGGGGGCGCGGGAAGGTGAGGTGGAAGAACAGGCTCTTCCCAGCAACCCCATTAGGGGAGAGGAGGGAGGAAAGGGAGGTGTCTGCAGGCAGTGCTCCCCTTCTCCCTGTGTGTTCCCTGTCCTCTCTATGCTGCACCCTGCCCGTCCCCAGCAGCCAGGCTTGCATAAAAGCACTAATTAGCTAATGCCTGTAAAGCACAGGGAGGGTCATACGTGCTGTGGGTGCTAAACTTAACTGCCATTTGTGTCCAGCTCCATGGGGAGGATGTCCCTCCAGCAGGTCCCCTTCTCTTCTCCCATCCTGTA
>NW_021938949.1:6637690-6651628 GCF_001715985.3 Manacus vitellinus
TCGCCGACCCCCTACGACTACCCCACGCCGGAGTCTTCCAGCCGCAGCTCTGCCACCGACGACTTCTGCTACGTCTTCGTGGTGGAGCTGGAGAGGGGACCCAGCGGGCTGGGCATGGGGCTGATCGACGGCGTGGTGAGTCCTTGGCAACTGCGGGACAGGGCTGATGCCCCTCGCACAGCTGGAGTGGGACACGTGGAATGTGGTTTATACTCCCAGAAAAGCCAGTAAAGAAACTAATGGCTTCCCACGGGGATTAGGCTGCTTCTCCTGGGGAAAACGAAGCACTGAGGGATCTCTCAGAGGATCTCTCTACTCCTACGTCTCTGAGCTGTGCATGCAAAGTCCATAGCAGCTGTCCTGCAGCTGGAGAGCAAACAGGCTCAGCTCTTTTGTGGAAGGAAAATGACTCAGCTGAGGTCTTTCCTCCACCCTTCAGCGGTGGCAAGGGAAGTGGAGGGGAGCAGGGAGGCTCAGGGGTGCCAGAACAGCTCTGCCGTTGCATAAGGCAGCGTTGGAATCTGCCTTAGTGGGGTGGGTCATCTTTCTAAATGGCCTTTCAGGGCAGTGCTGTTAGTCAGTAGGAAACAGAGCATCACCGAGCCCTGGGACAGCTGTGAGCACCGGGCTCCCATCCCAACCTGGCCACAGGTTAACGATGCTTTACTCTTAATTAAATTGAACAAGAACAGATTGCCCTCACCTCTCCTTTCTGTGTATAAATTGATATAAAACTGAAGGATCGTATTTCCTTCCTGTTAGCACCATCCCCAGCACCCACCCATCACATTCCCAGAGTTTCCAGGGTCCTACCTGGCATCAGGCACCCACTTGGCTGTGAGCCCTGGGGGAGAGTCGCCTTACCTGGGGAGCTCAGCCCTTTGGGACCACAAACCTTTCGTGTCCCTTTGTTGCTCACTGCCTCTCCCTGCCAACAGCACACCCCCCTGTGCTCCCCGGGGATCTACATCCGCACCCTGATCGAGGACAGCCCCGCGGCCGCCGACGGCCGCCTCTCCCTTGGGGACCGCATCCTGGCTGTCAACGGCACCAGCCTCATCGGGGCAGACTATCAGAGGTGAGTCACACCTTGCCAAAGGGTCTGGGATGGAATCAGCATTGCTCAGGTCCAGGTTTCCAGCTGTTTTGCTCAAAGAGCCCCTGGTGCTGCGGTCCTGGCCCACAAACCAGAGGATGCTGCAGTACGAGCAAGCTGCAGAGAGAGAAGTGGCCTGTGCAGGACACCGGGAAGAGGGGAAGGCAGCTGTTTGAGGGGTTTGGAAGAGGGCATGGGGCAACAACTGGGGAGTATACTTGGGAGAAAAATGAGAGCTCCAGAGGTGGGTCTCAGCAGTGCAGAACTGCTCCAGCCCCATCCCACCCCAGGCTTCCGCTTGAAGGTGGTGGGATGGGGCAGCTCAGAGGCAGAGCCCAGGTGGCCACGGGGCAGCGCAGCTTTGGGTTTGTTTGCCGTTGTCATGGCAGCACTAACACGGAGGTCAGGCCTTCCAGAAAGCTACAGACAGAAGAGCAACAGACTGCTCGTAACCCTGAGCAGGCACAGGGCAGAGGGGGCAGGTGCTTGGCAAAGGGGGGGTGTTCTGTGAATGTCCTGGGGGGTTGCCAGCCTGTGGGAACCAGAATTCACCTCTCTCCCTGTTGCTGCTCTCTGCAGTGCTGTGGAGCTCATCCGCTCCGGAGGGAAGAAGCTGCGGTTTCTGGTTGCCAAGTCGGATGTGGAAATAGCCAAAAAAATCAGTTCCAGCTCCTCTGTCTCCTAGTCCTTGTGGTATCAGGATCCTTCTGCAGCAGCCTGCGGGTGCAGCTCTGGTTAAGGCTCACCCTGGGGGAGCCTGGAGTGAGGGAGAGCAAAAGGGAGGACCAGGACTCCACAACTGCCCTTGATTTGCTTTTGGACACTTTGTCCCTGTGCTGCAGCAGATGAAAGGACATGCAAGGATGGTGCATGCTTCTCCCACGGCACTGGCTGGAAGCATCATTCCTGATCCATTGCCCAGCCTCACCTTATACCTGGTGTTGTCCTTCTCAGAAGCTTTCCTGGTCCTTTGTCCCCTCTGGCAGGGGGCAGGAAGAGGATGCTCCCCCCTGGGGACTGTAGGCAGGCTCCTCTGTTCCTCTAGGCTGGAGCCCTGTGTGCTATTTCATGCTGGCAGGCAGAAGACTTGAAACACCTTTGGATTTTAAAGATGAATGTGTGGGGCAGGCCTGGGCTCCACTGTGGCAGTGGCCACCTGAGGTGCTGGCACATCAGGCTGGAAAAGTGTGCCTAGCTCTGGGGGTGGTGAAGGCAGCACAAGCACCCAGGAGCAGGATTCCAGGCAGGATGAATTGCCAGGAGTTAAGTTCCCTGGTGCCATACTCAGGTGCCTTTCTGCTGCTGGGCTACCAGCCCTGCTTTGGGATGGGAAGCAGCTACAGCAAAGGGCTGATACCACCAGCAGTTCCTGTGAGTCCCAGGGAGAGCCCCCTGAAGAAAAGGACTCCCTTGCCCTTGTTCTGCAGCAGATTTACTGCCCGGCTCCAGCACCACAATCTTGGCAGAAGGCCCCTAGGACTGATCCAGCAGCATGGGGCATCCACAGCAGAGTTTCTCCTCACAGAGGGTTTGTGCCACCAGGAACTCAAGAGAACCTGGCAGCACACAGGGCCAGACCCCAGGTGTGGCTGACACCAGCCCAGGCAGACAAATGACAGCTTGGCACTGCACCTGGTCCTCTCCCTCCAGCTTTGCCAGGCCATTGCAAGGCCACCCCGTTTCCTGCCCAGCTTGGAGCATCTCACCAGTGTGTGCTGCTGACGTGCCAATGGGCGAGGACGGGCAGCAGAGGCTCCCTCTGGAAGGACAGTCTGGAGTGTCCCAGGAACTGCTCTGCTACCTGCTGCCGGCCACGGTGTCAGCAGAGCCGAGGAACCAGCTCCACCGTGCGG
Source organism: Manacus vitellinus (assembly GCF_001715985.3). Classification (NCBI taxonomy): domain Eukaryota; kingdom Metazoa; phylum Chordata; class Aves; order Passeriformes; family Pipridae; genus Manacus; species Manacus vitellinus. The sequence goes on from NW_021938949.1 coordinate 6,640,640, forward strand.
CTGTCCAGGCCCTGGCACACCCGGCCTCCTGCCTGCCAAGCCCTCCCTCTGCTTTTAGCAACATTAACGGGATAAACCCGACCTGATTTCCACATATAGATGGATACTGAAACCTAGTTTAGCCGAACCCTATTAATAACAGCCTGCAGCAAAGCCCTCCATCACACCCTGCATGGCCTAGGCTCTGGCAGCAAATCAGATACTCACATGGCATCTCACAACAATGCCACTCGAGGATTGTGATGCTAAAAAAGGGTTGGCCTTAATGACACCTCACTGCTGTAGTTTTGGTTCCTGTGCTTAAGCCTCGCACGTTGCAGGAGGAGAGAGATGTCAAAACAATCCATGCAAGGGAAACACTCCACTACTGGATTTCAACACAGCCTGGCCTGTCTTTCCTAGGCAAGATGGACCAAGCACCTTCACCAAGACATTAGTGCCTTGCTTCTCTGCTAGGCCACACTCACACCCCCTGGGTGGGGTGCTGCCCCAGCAGGGACTGGGGGCAGTGCATCCCTCCTGCTGCTGACTCAGCTGTACCAGGCAGGCGAGCAAAGGCTCAGGGCCCCACGGGGCTCCTGGTGATTCACTCCACTTTGAATCAAGTAGGTATGTTGGCCTGTCATCCCCCACAGAACTTGAAATGGGCCGCCTAGGGCCCTTGGAAAAATTGCATGCACTCCTTACTCCCCTCTGCCTGGAAGCCAGGGCTTGGGGGAGGCTTGGTTTGCACTACAGTGCTGGGGCTGCATCCTGGCAAGTTCCAGCAGTACCAGCTCAACCCTCTGCTCCCAACTGAGCACTCCTGGAGCTGGAAAACAGCCCCAGAGCTGTATGTTGCTCACAGTGCAGTCAGGTATTGAAACAGACTGTAAATAAACCCTGCTATTTACTAGTGTGCATGAGGGCTGGCTCCTCCCGGGAGGAGCCTTGGGATGGATTTACTTCCCTGTTTGTTAATACTGTACAGCTCAAACGTGTATAAACCTCTGGTGCAGATACAGAACACAGCATGGCGCCTGTCTGACATAGGGCTGGTGTATGTTAAGAAATGCTCTGTGTCAACAATAAACTGGATCAATAAATCTCTCTAAGCTCTGCTCTGGCAGCTGTCTCTTGGATCTCAGCGTGTTCACTCTGATGGTAAGACAGAAGAGTGGTGAGGGCTCACAGCAGATTAACAGTCAGTTCTGCTTCCTCCACCTCACACAGGCTCGGCTGATCTGCTGCAAGAAGAGGCAATAAAAGTGCAGAGCCAGGTGTGGTGAGAACAAAGGGGAGGGAAACAAGGCAGAGGAAGGGAGGGAAGATGTACATCTCCAAAGGGGCATGGTGTGCTGGCAGGGTGTTAAGGCATTCATTCACTCTCCTGCCACATTCACACAAACCCACTGATATTTTCAATGCATACAGGCCAGGGAGGGATAAGACAAGCTTGGGAGATAAAAAAGCAACAGGCGCTGGGACACAGAAATACAAAGAACCTCAGAGCAGAAGAGCAGCCTCAGCTCTACTTATTCCTGTTTTCTGTTTCATTTGCAATTATTTGTTCCTCATTTCCAGTTAAGATCAGCCTTGAGTATCAGCAGTGTCCAGTGAGTTACTCCACAAACCTCCTGCCCTCACACTGGTGTGCAGCCAGGAGCTGGCTCCAGGAGATGGGTGACCATCCTCAGGGCCAAAGGGAGGGAGTCATTCACCTCTTTCTGAAGCCGTGTGCTGGGCACATCCATGGGGGGGTTGAACACAAACTGAGCCACGCTGGGCATCTTCAGCAGGTTCATGAGCTCAGTTGCCCGAATAAGGATCTCCTCAAGGTCCTCCTCGCAGTAAACAGAGGTGACAGCAGGGCTCTGTACAAATGTCCTCATCTTGGACAGGAACATGGACACTCTGCAGGAGAGGAGGATGCAGACATCAGCAGGCAGGACCTTTACACCCAGCCAGGTCACTACTTAAGCCTGTGAACGCCCACAGACTAGTGCAATTGAACATCAGGTACAGAGCATTAGTCAGCAGATGAATCCCACTTCCCCGAACTGTGCCCCTCCACAGTTTATCTCCTCTGTCCTGTTTCAGTATCAGGTTCCATCAGTCGACAAATTCGGTCATTTATCATTAGCAAACCCATGTTTGGACTCATGAGATCTGCACGTTTCAACCCTTTGCCAATCCCCACCATCCGTCCTCACCTGGGGATCAAGTCCTGGCTGCGGGCTGCCAGCTTGGTCAAGGTGGCCATGAGGACACTGATGGCACGGGGGGCACAGCTGGGGGTGCTGGCCAGTGGCCGGAGCTGGGTGATCTCAAACAGCACGGCCTCCAGGGTCTCAAAGAACCGTGTGATCTGCTCCACAGTGCAGCGCTTGTCGTAGGACACTGACAGGTACTCCCCGACAGCCCAGACCTGGGGCAAAGGCAGATGTGCTCAGGGCAAGCACAAGGAGAGGGAATCAAGTAATTTTTTAGGGAATAGAAAATCAGGTTCGCTAATGCTCTAGGAGAGGAAAGGGAAGGTGACCGCCAGATTGCACCACAGTTGGAGCAGCCTGTGGCAGACGCACAGGCCCCACTCACCACGTGGGTGAAGATGGGCTCCTTGCTCTGGATGTTGCTGACTGCTCCTGAGAACTCCAGAATCTCTGTGGACAGTTCCACAACGAGCGCAGGGTGTAGCTTGCAGAGCATGGGCAGCTGTGAGCTCAGCACCCTGGAGCAGAGAGAAGGGCAGAGCTCAGACCATGGGCAAGGTGGTCATCACCCATCCGAGGAGGGGCTGGCAGCACCCAGCCACTGGCACAGTGCTGTACCCTCAGGGTGTTCCTATTTTTCACCCTCCAAAGGTGTGTCACAGCAGGGACTGGGCCACAGCTGAAAAGGCTCCTGGGCTGCTCTGGGATGCCAGGCTGCAGCCAGTGGAAGGGCTGGGAGCTTGGCTGGGCCTCCTGTCCCCTCTCACCTGTACACGTCATCTTTGAACGTTGGGATCTCGTAGAGCTGGTCGCTCCTCTGCAGCAGCAGCACCACCAGCTGGTTTATTAGAGACCCATCTGCAGACTGAAAAACAGCCCTTGTTTCAGCAAGGGCTGAAACAAGTGGCTTTCAGCAGCCAAACCCCAAACTAACCAGCCACATCAGACAGCTGGCAGAGAAACTGCCTGATCTTGCAGGGGGGTAGCAGTGCAGAAAGCAGCTATCAGGCACTCTGCTCTCACCCCTCTCCTTTACAGCTGGCTGAGAGCACAGAGTGAACCTGACACTGCATCATGGAGCTTTTCTGCTTCTCTGCATGAAGAGGCCAGCTCAGTGCTGGCTCATACCAGTATTAAACCCACCCTCCCCTGGTGCACCCCTCTCTTGAAGCTGCAGCGTCTTAACTATTTTGCTTCTTCAACTGTTTTTCACACAACAAGAGACCCCTGTGGCACAAGTGGGAGCCAACCTCCCCCAAAAGGACATACCTCTGCCACCACCCTGAAAAAGAGCTCCAATAGGACAGGGACAGTCTCTGCACACTGCACCACCCTTGGGTTGCCAGCCAGGGATCCCAGTAGCTGCCGAAGTGGAATCAGACTGTGGGAAAGAGGAGAGTTACTGCTGAAGGCTTGTTCCCAGCTACTCTCCTGGCTGCCCTTCCCTATCCCCCACATGGCCTCTGAGTGCTGGCAAAGCTGACACAGGGAAATGCACCTCGCCCCAGCCCCAGAGTGACTGTGCCTTTCCCAGTAATCCCAGTGCTGCCTCCCAGAGCTGAATGGCTGAACCACACCCTGGTGGCAGGCTCCCACCTCTCTGGGGTGTCCTCAGGAGCAGATCTGGTGCGGAGAAGGTGCTGGAATGTGCTCTTGTAGAGGGGATGACGAAAGGCTTCCAGGCAGGTGGCTGGTTTCACAGCTGGGTCATTTGTGGCCTTCTCAGAGGTAGGAAGAGCAGCTGCCCTGGCAGGAAACACATAGAGAACATGATGCATTATGAGAACAGTCCAGGACACAGCTGGAATCATGAACACTGAACACTAAACCAGTGACAGCAAGTTGGTTAGTCCAGGTCCTCCAGAAGACAATCAGTATGACAGAAAATTATGAGCTCAGACCCTCCCCATGCTCAGGCAACAGTTCCAGACTTGCTTCTGTATCACTCCTGGGAAAGGGAAAAACAGCACTCTGCACCCTCAGTCACCCAAGCCCACCAACATCTGCCTCTTGGATGTCTCTCTTTTCTAAGCACTCCAGACAGAGCTGTTGATGTTGGGAGGACAAGGAAGAGCAGAGGTACAGCCAGTTCCAGTCCTGTTTCACCTTCCTGGAGACTCACAGTTCCTAATGACCTCAGGAAGAAACCTCTGTATGCCTTCAGGGGAACAAAGCCAGAAAAGGGGGGTAAGAGCAGGGAGGGAAGATCAGGTAGCCCCCACCTCTGTGCTGAGGTGCTGGCTCATGGCAGACCCAGCATGTGGCAACCATTTGGAGCTGGACAGGGAGAGGGGAATAACAACAGCTCCCTGAGCCCCAGAGACAGTCCAGCTTTGTGTTAACCTGACTGTAGATCTGTGACAGCAGCAGCCAGAGGAAAGCTGGGGCTCAGAGAAGAGTGTACTGGGCTGTGGTTGATGTCAAGACACTGATGAGCAAGTGAGAGGAAGGGAAGGTGCATTACCTGAGCTGGATGTCCAGAGCTGCTGTCAGACAGGGCAGGTCAAGCAGCAAATGGAAGATCTCAATGGCTGTGCCTGCATCCAGCAGAAATGGGAGAAGGTCCACAAACTCTGAGATAAGAGGTGGGCTGTTCCATGCCAGGAACTGCAAGGAACAAGCAAAAACTGCTGCACTATCCCAGCTACCCCACCACACACCCAGACAATTCCATGCTGTGACAGAAGGGATGGGGAATGGAAAACCACTTCTGAAAAGCAAAACCAGAGAAATCTGAGGGTTTGGTCAAAACCCAGGAGGCTGCTGGAAGCTCAGCACAGGCCTCTGGCAGTTGCTTCAGTGGCTGGTAAGCTGCAACTTACTAAACTTTTCCAGGAACAAAGTGCTGTGTTCTGTGTTCACTGTGCTTCCCAACCCACTGGCAGTCCTGTTAACACAGACTCTCCCCTCCTGGCAGTGCTAAACACACCCAGAACCCTCTTCCCTCTTTAAAACTCTGTAACAGTCCTTCTTGCCTGTGCTCTCCCTGGCACTGCCATGGAGGCACTTGGAGGGCTCTGGGGTGCAAACAGGAAGTTCTGGGGCACAGAAAGGAATGTGAAGCAGGCTCTCCCCTCTGCTGCTCCAGCAAGCTGTACCTTGAAGAGATTTGGGAAGCTCTGCCTGAATATGCTGGAGGTGTCCGTGAAGAGCTGGCTGTTGTCTTTGCAGAACTGGACAAATTCGAAGGCCAGTGATGGGTTGTGGAAGAGCTGGGCAGGGATATCAGTGAACAAGTGTTTGTAGATTGCATCTGAATCCACAGCTGCCAGTTTGCCTGGGAGGACACAGCACACTGCTGAGCACAGCCCACCCAGCAGCCCTGCCAACACTGGCTCCAGGGGCTAAGCTAGATCTGGGTTATGTTTTTCTAAAGAGCATGGGACCCCTCAGCTCCTGGGTCTCCTGGAGTGGGATCATCCATCCCAGAGTACAGCCAAGGTGGAATTACCAACTCTGGGAGCCAGCAAACTATCAGGACAAAAGGCTGTGCTGGAGTATGCAAGACTAGATTGTGGATGAGGGAGTGGGAGCTGATGACTTACTGTGGTTCAGGAAGAACTGGGCAATGGGCAGTAGTGCCCTGGCATAAGTGGCATCCCCACAAATCCTGCCATGCAGGATTTTCAGGAAGGAGACAGCACGGTACACGTAGGAGGAGTCCTGCTTGCAGATGATGTCCATGATTGTCACTGCCTCAATGAGACACTGCAGGAGAGCAAAGAGTCAGACTGGAGTGGGGGAAGCCACAACTCCCAGAGTTTCAGCCCCACCTCTGTGTGCTTACAGCTTTCTGCAGGTCTCCATCATCTTTCTTCAGGGGTCCTGCCAGAGAAAGGAGTCCAAGTTACACTTTGAGCCCAAACAGGAACATTGGACTGGCAGTTTGAGCACTGACTCCAATTTCAGGACAGGCAGGAACACATCCTGATCCTGATTCCAGGCTAATGACAAACAAGTTTCACAGCCTCCCCTGCAAATCAAGGGGAGGAGGCAGAACATGGCCTTTGCCTCCAAATCCCTCCCAACACCCCAGCTCAGGGCTGGTCAATGACTTGCACCAGCAGCTGCAGCAGGTCCCACCCCTGGAGCCTGACTGTGGACTCCAGGGAGTGAGATTCCAGCCCAAACATGCAGTGAGCCAGAAATGTTTTCAAGAACACTGCCAGGGGAGCTCCAGGGAGGGTTCATGGCAAGACTCACGCCGGGTGCTCTGCTCAATCAGCCGCTGGCAGTACTCGAAGGCTTTCTCCCGCAGATGCTCCTTCGGGGGAAGCAGGCGACTAGAAGTGGATGTAGTTGAGACCATGGATGTAACAGACCTGTCCATTCCTGGTTTGTCATCTACAGAATAAAGAATACATGTGTCAGCTCATGCCATGGGTGATGTAACCCACACAGTGGCCCAGCAACAGCAAAGGAGCTGAATGTCCCCAGTGCGGTGCGAAAAACAGGAGGGCAGGGGAGAAGGGAATGTTACAAGAACACTAAGGAGATGCTGCCTCCCACCACCCAGCCCTTCTTTCTTAGGGACCCATGGGGGTTTGTCTGAAAGCAGGGGACTCACTGAATGAGTAACTCCTCGAGTAAGACTCACTAAGGATCAGTCAGCAGGCTTTGTGATACTCCTCCCAAAAGCTTCCCTGCTCCTAGTCCAAGATCTCTGAACTCTTGCCCATATTCCTGCTACTGAGAATCACAGAATGGTTTGGGTTGGAATGGACCTTAAAGATCATCATCTAGTTCCAACCCCTTGTCAGGGACACCTTCCAGTAGACCAGGTTCCTCCAAGCCCCATCCTACCTGTCCTTGGACACTTCCAGGGACGGGGCAGCCACAGCTTCTCTGGGCAACCTGTGCCAGGGCCTCCCCACCCTCACAGGGAAGAATTTCTTCCTAATATCTAATCTAACCTACTCTCACTTTGAAACAGAGGAGGTTGTTGGTTGCTGGTACAGCCACCTCGTATGACATCTCAGAGCACACACCCCTCTTTGGGGCTGCAACTCACCCTGGCCTTCAGACCTTCAGTCCATACCTGGATTAGGGGCCTTCCCCTCCTGGCCCCCATAGAACAGCAGCCAGTTTCTCAGCATGGAGAAGGCCTGCACGTTGAGCCACTGGTCCTGTGTGTAGTGCTGGCCCACTGAGAGCACTGTGAAGAAGTCTGTGGCAATGGCACCATCCACCTCTGTGACGGGAGCAGGCTGAGAGAAAAGATGCAGCAGGTCAGACCCTGAGGGAAAGGCTGAGTGGGAAGGCAGGGAAAACTCGACTGAGCCCATGGAGACAAGTAGCCCTCATTTAGGGTCCTGCAAGAGGGCAGATATCAGACAGAGAAAAGCCAACTGTCCTGAGTCCTTCTGCCCAGCTGAAACACTCCAAACTTTCTCTGACACTGGCCTCATTTGCAATTACCTTTTACTCTGAGGTACATGGGCACTAAGACTCTTCCCTTAAAACTAGTTCAAGGATTTAGGTTGGATATTAGGAAGAAATTTTTTACAGAGTAAGTAATCAGACATTGGAATGGGCTGTCCAGGGAGGTGGTGGATTCACCATCCCTGGAGGTTTCTAAGATGAGACTGGATGTGGCACTTAGTGCCATGGTCTGGTAACCACAGCAGTGTTGGATCAAGGGTTGGACTTGATGATCCCAGAGGTCTTTTCCAACAGTGTTGATTCTATGATTCTATGATTAAAGCTCTGGCTCTACAGGAGAACTTTTAAATCCTGGAGCTATAAATCCCCCTAGTTTCCTTTCCTGTGTCTTGACCACTTACTCCACAAAAGATGCTTAAGAACAGCAGCACTTCCAGACCACCATTTTCCAAAGGAAGGTGATTCTGGGAACCTGACTAACAAACGCCCCTGTGAGGTGACCACGGCAACTCAGCACTCACCTGTTTGGTTCTGGGACTGGAGAAGAAACCTCCTGAGGGCTGAACAATTCCTTGCTGAGTACTCGCATACCTCAGCCAGTCAGCCAGCTTCCTACTGACAGCATCGGTCTGCTCTGTGCAAGGAAAGTCACAGGGTCACTGCCAGACTGGGCAGAGAAGCAGCCTCTGCACCATACCCCTGTTAACCCTATTTTTCTCCAGCCTAGATCACTGTCTTTCTGATCCAGCATTCTGTAAAGGAACTGGCATGCCAGGGTTGGATGCCCTGTACTCCTCATCCTACCTCCGAGTCAGGGAGTGAGTGCTGGAACCAAGGACTTCTGCTACCACATCAATCAAGAGGTACTTGTTCCTTTGTCTCCACCTACAGCTACTATTAGAAGGAAGGTACAAAAATCCTGTCACTCTCTTCAGGCAGTGTCTGGCTACAGCTCTGCAGTCAAAGGCATAAATCCCTCTCTGAGGACTCAGAGGTAATCCTGCCTGCTCTGCCAGCCCATACATCCCTGCCCAACATCCTCCCCAAAGCTTCTCCTGCACACTGCACGACTTCTGCAAACCTCACAGGAAACTCCCAGAAACCAGCTCTTGCTCACAACACAAATCCCTGTGATTTTAAGCCTGGAGTGCTCTCCTAGGTTTACTCACCAGGGTACATCCCTCACCACTACCAATACAGTCCTGCCTCTCTTATGAAGAGCATCTCTACTTGTTTCTGCTCCTCTCTGCATGGACAGATGCACAGGCACCTCTCTGCTTCTCCCTCTCACTTTGGTTGATGCCCTTCAGGATAGCTACAGTTTCATACTCCTATTGCATGTGGAGACCTCAGCTAGAGCACAGTTACTGTGATACAAATCCATATCCAGGATTTGACTGGAAGGCCCAGCCCCATTTTTGTGTGTTTGAATGTATCTCACCCAGTAAGTTCACTTTCCTTGTGGCCCAGATGTCACTTTTGACAGCAGTTTCTAACCAAAGCCTTCTGATCACTACACAGATCACAGCCAGGTGGCAATCTCAGCCCTTCCTAAATATTTACCTTTAGTTAGAGATTCTGGTGAGAGATTGATGACATTTGCCAGGACAGGAAGGAGGAGCAGAGCACTCTGACCCTCGGGCAATCTTCCTTCAAGGACTTTTACAACCCGCTGCCCCACAGCAGCCACTTCACCCTTCTTATTTCCCTTAAAAATAAAGCAGAGGTAAAGCTGGGCAGACAATCTACCAGTGCTAGAACCCAACACCATGCAATCTCTTCCATCAGGCATCAGTACAAAAGTCAAACACAAAAAGGACTCACAGCACAGGCTATTTTAGCACATTTTACAGAGATTTTCTGCAATTTGAATTCACAGATCCCAAATGATGGGGCTGCTTATGTGTGTTACTGAGTATATTTTTACACTGTGGAGCTGCAGGACAGTCTCAAGGCTGGATATGGGCAAGAGGAGCTTTGGAAGGCAGCACATCAGCAATACTTTTGTGGTTTCTGTTTCATTTCCTCTAGCTAAGTAAGACTCAAATGAGTGTCAGAAACACAGGAGACATTTCTAAACACACAGTGAAACTCAGAATGAGAAGTTTCAGAAAAATATTTTATCTTTAACAGGCACAATAATAATAATAGGAGTAGGAAAAAAAAAGAAGCTTCCAGCTTAATCCCCAGGCAGCTCTGAAAACAGGAAAGTCCTCATGTTTTCTTCTCTTTGGAAAATCTGGATCTTTGCAGTGTCATTCACATTTACAGCCCTACATGTTTTATAGATTCCGTGTATATTTTTTTCTATTTGGACATGAAAGCCAGTATCATAAAAAGGAGTAGTAAATTCACTCTAAAATCTTTTGCTCTCCAGGTTCAAGCAGCCCTGGTTTGAAATCTATTCCAGTAGCCAGCACTAAAGGGTTCCTTTTTGCTTCCAGGGCATCAGTTTTTAAACGTTACAATTTTAAGCAGTTTTTGTTATCAAATGCCAAACACAAAAAAAAAGCTGCCATTTTCCCCTATGCAAAGTAGAATAATGAGGTTCCTTAAATGAACATTGTAATGCTTCTGCTTTTTCCTATATACTTTCAAATGATTTTCACCCTCCTTGAGCTCAGGGAGGAGCTCGGGAACAGGGAACAATGAAAAAGCAAATCCATATTGACAAGGGAAGATTTGTGACTTGACAGGTCATTTACCTGAGCCAGAAGGACGGAGGATACCAGGCTCAAGAGCTTTGTATCCTGAATCTCATCACAGCGGAGGATCAGATCATTGCAAGGTGACATCTCTCTCAGGATGGCAGCACATAACACCTGAACCTGCTCAGGGCTTTTGGGCGAGCACAGCACTGCCTGTAACAGCTCCACAAACTTGCCATCCAGCCTGCAAGAGCCACAGCAAAGCATCACGGGCAAGCAAAAAGATTTGGATGTTTATTTCCTGCGTATTTTTGCCTTGGGGATGATCCCTCTCGACAGTGACTGATGTCATCTTATCATCTCCACTTCTGAATGCTTTTCCTCTTGATGGAGAGCTCAGTGACACCAACACTTGTTACTCCCACTGCAAAAGCAGGCAGACACCTTGTGCTTAGCTTGGGGGGAGGCAAAGAGGGGCTTAATGTTTATATCGAACTCAGGGTTTCCAAAAAACAGGGCGGTTTTTTTTTAAAGCACTAACCCACCACCTTCCTTTTATTTGCTGTGGTTAAGAAAGCAACGCTTTGCTTCCCTGAGCAGCAAGAGAGCCACAGAGCGCTCACTCACCTGCGGGGGTACTTGGTGGCGGCCACGGTGAGGTGCAGCCTCCGCAGCCCTTCCGCGGCCTCGGCGCCCGGGTCGGGGCCCTGCAGGAGGGCGGACACGCGGCCGGCGAACCTCCGCAGCTCCTCCTCATGGATCTCCCT
>NW_021938949.1:6652018-6665951 GCF_001715985.3 Manacus vitellinus
ACATAGGAGGCTGCCTGCACATAGGAGGGGTAATGCCAAAATTATCTCCATTGGAGATCGTGGACTACTTCGAGGTGCTGCTGCTGTTATTCTCCACCTCAGCAGTCAGAGGAGAAGCTTGGTTCTGAGGTCATCCTGCACGGCATGAATGGAAACAGCTCTGGGGGCTCAGATCTATGGAAAACATCATCACATGGCAGAGAGATGCCAGAGATGGGTTTTCTAAGAGTGTGATGGTAAACGGTTATCATAGCAGCCTTTCTTGCAACCTGTTCACAAAACAGTGTTTTCCAAAACTGGCAGGAGATGTTAAAAATAGCTGCTCAGCAGGTGGGTCTCCAGCACTTCCAAAAGGTTAAAAATCCATTAGTATTTCCCCATCAGTCTCGTCTCTCCTGACAGTGAACGAGGCAGAAGCTCTCACCACCATGCTGAGCATCCCCCTGGGAGGAGGAGGAGGTGTCAGGGGAGGAAAGGCTGGCACTTTGCCCTTGAGTACTTCCCTGCCCTGCACCCTCCAGGCATTAGAGTTCATTAACAGCGTTCCTGGGCAATTAGCCAACAGAGCAGCAGCTCCCCTTTGCCCTGGGAAGACCAGCAGCATCCATCACCTCAGCTGGAACAGTCAGAGCTGGAGTAGAGGAGAGCAAGCAGGAGCATTCAGTGTTTTCTATGCACCCTTTCTCCTGGCTGGGTCAGAAAATACACCCGATGCACGTGGGGAACCAAAGACAGGACAATTTTAAAAGATGCTCCTGAAAAACAGCTTTGCTGAACATTTTTGCTCACTGTGTACTATGTTATTATTTTTTACTTAGTTAGTCAATTAAAAAAAAAAAATCCTTCCAGTGCCTAAAGAGTGAATACAAGAAAGATGGAGAGAAACTTTTTACACGGGGCAGGACAAGGGGGAACAGCTTCAAACTGAAAGAGGGCAAGGTTAGATTGGATATTGGGAACAAATTCTTGCCTGTGAGGGTGGGGAGGCCCTGGCACAGGTTGCCCAGAGAAGCTGTGGCTGCCCCATCCCTGGAAGTGTCCAAGGCCAGGTTGGACAGGGCTTGGGGCAACCTGGGCTAGTGGAAGGTGTCCCTGCCCATGGCAGGGGGTGGGACTGGATAATTTTTAAGATCCCTTCCAACCCAAATCATACTGTGATTCTATGAATTACAGCTACTTTATGTCAACTGAGGTCTTAAAAGATACTCCTATTTAACTTTGGAGCTCAGAATGTTTAGTGAAAATAAACCCAGAACTTAAATTGTAGCTGCATTAGGAGGACAAGGAAGGAAAACCCCAACTATAAGGTAGATGTTTTCTGACCTCATATGCTTCAATGAAACCATTATTATGAGTTACAGGGGAATACACTGAAATAGTTTCTTTCAAAATAACAATGTTTCACTTCATGACAAAAGCTGGAGCTGGAGGAATAGTTTATAACTCCCAGGGGAAACATTACAGATCTCAAACACACGTACATTATGTTCACTCTGCTGCGAGTCAACAGCTGCCCAAATAACTGCCAAGGGATCAAAAGTCTGTGAACTCTGGAACAGTGCAAGGTGTGCAGATAAATACTTACTTCCTACATAAAATAAAAGGAAAAAATATCAAACACACTGTCCCCTTACACTGTGAGAACAGCCCAAACTGCTGCAGGAAACTCAAACCTCACTATGATACTACACTGGAAAGATTCAGGTCTGTCACCCCAAAGCAGCAAAGCAATTTCAGGGCATTTTCTCTTTCATATATAATTTTATTTCTGGTTATAGAAACAAATGCTAAGAGGAGAAGCAACATTCCCCAACCACATACATCAAATTAAGGTAACAGAACAGTTAAAATAAATGAAAAAAAAAAAGTAGAAATTTAAAACTTTGTTATAGCTTTAAAATATTAACGTTCTCGATACATTAGAAATCACATTCAGATCTCAAATTACTTAAAAAAATGTATGGCTCCATATTAAAAAAAAAAAACAAACAAGCAAACAAAACCACTGTATCCCATTTGATGTGGAAATGCAGGTCCTGCTCCTTGGATGCAGGATCCCACCCTCATGGGAGCCACGGTCTGGCTGTGCAGTTGAGCATCTCACAGGAGCAGTGCTGCAACACAGCCAGAGAAAGAAGGGGAACTTCACATCCATTGCCCCAGCTGGAGCTTCCCCCTTGGGATACACACCTGCTTTGTAAAAAGCACTGATAACGAAAACAAGTCACAAAAAATACTTTTGATATCAGCTGTAGAAAAAAAACCCCCACAAACCCCAGAACATCTGGCTGGAGGTGTCTTGCACAGGTAACACCAGGAACTGAAATGCAAGCATGGCTTTAGTTGCCCCTTCCATCACCATTTTTAAAATAAGTGCCAAACTGAGGTGAAAGGGGTAAGGCTGGCCCAGGTCTGTAGCAAACCCTTCTGTCAAGCCATTGAGGTATTTCAGGTTCTCCTCTCAGCCTTCCCCTGGGGACTTGGTGGGAATGTGCATCTGCAGAACAGGGGGAGAGTCAGATTTTTCTGGATTTGTTTTTTAGAGCAATTATTCAGAGTTGGATCTGAATTTCCAGCTTTACCACCCATGGCTCACGCACAGCTTTTGATTTATCCCTAAACAGCTTTTAACAGTCCTTTGGATAACAGTCCTTTGGATAGCTACAGACTCTTAAAATGCTCTTTTTGGCTATGTGGAGGTTGGCTGGCAGGCTGGACAAGGCATGTCCAGAACACAAGACAATGTATGGTCTTGTAAGATTTTTGTATTTTAAAGCCATTTTCTGTATCAGTACATTTCAATGAGCCTTTTTTTTTTCTTTACATTCTGTCTTCTATTAAAGCAAAAAGATTTTAAAAACAATAGTCTGGTTCCCTCTACTTCAAACCCATTTGAGGGAGAAAAAAACAGGAGAGATTAAGCAAGTTTAGGTTTACAGTAATTCAACTGCTACAGAGCCAACCTGCCTACTTAGCAGCCTGCCCACCTCCCAAGAGCAGCATATAAATCAGCAGAACATCAGGATGTTCTGCACCAGACTTTTAGCAGCAAGACAGTGAAACAGAAGGAAATCTCGCTTTTTCTGCTCCATTTAAATCTCATTTTTCTTCAGCTAACAGACATTTCTCCTCACTGTTGCCCTTAGCTTTAAGGAAGGCTTTGTCTCAGACTGCTTGAAGTCAAACTGAGGCGGGGTAGAAGCAGGACAGAGAGGTGGAGATCACAGCAAAGGGGCATCACTTAACTTGGCAGCAGACACAAGGAATAACCAAATATCAGGGGAAATCTGGTTTTCACAAGGGCTGTTTTCTGCTGAGAAGGAAAGCTGCCTCCTTTCACTGCTCCCATTCCTGTTACTCTTCCTACCACCAGCCATGTTCTCCCTTAAGTACTGAAGCCCCATCACCAGCCAGTGATCACCAAGGTGAAGCCTTAACTCAGGTCCTCACCGAGAAAGGAACTTCTGCAACAGCAATTAGGAATTAGGAAGCCAACTATCACCTGCTTTTAAGAATAATTCCCAAAAGATCCAAGTGGGTCAAGACACTGGATCTTGGCTGCAGAAGGGTCAATACACCCTTCTGTGAATTTAGTGATCCTTGTGGAATGAAATTTGGCCAGTTTGGTAAAATGTACTCCCTGTGAATGGGAACATTAGAAAAACTCTTCGGTGTTTGTTTTTAAGGGGATATACACACACCTCACCTCACAAAGAGACAGAAGCACGATAAAAGGAAAATAATCTCACCACAGAGGAAAAGAAACTATTTCATAGTGCCCCAGTGTTAGCTCAGCCACCTGGCAGGGAGGAATTCCTCAGCCTTACAGCATCCTCATGGACCCACCATAAATTTCCTCTGCTAGAAATAAGGTCCCATTACTTACAGAGCAGAATCTGTAAAGAACTCCCCAACACCACAACTACAGATAATTGGAGACAAGAAAGGATTCCAGCTTTCATTAGTGCCATCTGGGGGATTTTCTTGCCAGAAAAGCAGCATGGACTGGGGTGGCTGAAAGCACAACAAAGCCAGAAGCAGGGCTCCTACACAAGGAAAATGCAAGTACCAAGTTGTCTCTTCTGCTCTGCAAGAGGAATGAAAGCAATCACTGAAGTAAAGCTGCTTCCACTGGCTGCTCACATTCGTTACAAAAACAGGTATGTTGTTCTTCTAGAATCAGTGCCTGGTGCAGGAATTTACCAACATACTGTATAAAAGTCTGTGTAAGTACCATTTAAGAGAAAGAAATAGTCATGGACCATTTATATATCTACACTGACACACGCTCACACACACACCCACCCACCCACCCACATTAATAAATATAAATTTTATGTTTACACAGATCTAATTTAATATTCTCTGAAAAAAAATATTTAAAGGGTTTCTTCCTTAGCTGCCACCCATGAATTGTCAATGGTTTTTTTTTTCTATCTTGAGAGCAAAGGGGTAGATTTGGCACAACTACCCTCAGGCTCTGAAACTTAAAGTGACACGTAAGGAGAGGACCAGCCATACATTCTGAAAGGTTTTAATTCAGTGTTGGTAAATTGAAAAGGTATCAAAAGAATTTTATGAACATATAAATACAAAGGTCAAAAGTTGATCAAAAATTTGGAATTTAAATATAGTGCTCCAAGAAAACCAAGTATTTTTCCAAATGTCTTGCTCGGGCCAAAGTACAATGCTCCCTGGTGTATTACTGCCCCATGAAAGACACCCTAACAGGGAAAGCCCACCCTCACAGCCAGCTAATTCCCACTGCTGATTACTGTATGTGGATATATCCTCACCTGTGTGCACAAACACATGCACTGCCCTGCGAGTAACACCCAGCAGTGAGAGATGCTGATCCCACTAATCACAGCCACACAGCTGCCAGGCAGCCGCACACAGAGATGCTCCAGCTCTGTTTTGGTCAGGTGCAGATCAAAATGCAAGAAGGCATCACTTCCCAACCCCATCAGTTCCAGCAATCCAGATGACCTTGTAGTGTAACTGTTTTCTGCAGCACAGCTGGCTCCATTGGAAGCTACACTTTCCGGCAGTAGTGTATGCTATAGTAGTAGCAGCTTTGGCGTAATTTTTCACCCAGAAGGAAACAAAAAGTTACATGACTGAACAATCTGTTGTAAAACTGCAGCCTAACACACAGATCCTCGCCAGATGCAGACCTTCAAGCAATGGAATTAAATTAGGAGTTGGATTAAAGGACTCTGGAGTTGACAGAAATAACTACAAATAGAAGGGGGGGAAAACTGATGAGGAGCAGAAGTATGAGCTGCCCAAGAGACTGGCTGGCAAGAGAAGACAGATCATTTGCTGCAGGAGGGCATTTACAAACTCAAAAACAGAGTGTGCAGCCAGGGCAAAATGATGAAGCAAGTCCTGTTCCATTAGAGGTTCATTTTTAATGCCCGAGTCCAAATTATTAGCAGCAAGACTTAAAAAACCTCAAAGATTTTGCATCAGGGTAGAAACTCAAGGCAAGTTCCCCATTGGATTTAAACTATCATCTGATAAGGTAAAGCACAGATATTTGGAGGTGATCAGGATCCTTCAGTGCTGCCTCCTGCTAAAAAAGCTCCGAGACCCAAGCTGGCACTGTTCCTTGGAAGAGAGGGACAAGATGGTTGCATATGTACAAATGCAATCCAGAGCATTTCCAGTTCACTTTGTGGCTCATTTCTTACACTGACACTTTTCTTGCAGCAAGAGCCCAAACAGGTACTGGGCTGTACAAGCCAAAGTGTAGCTATCAGGCTAAGAAAAGGGATTCCTTTTCCAACCAATCCAACATTTTCCAGATTATGTCTGTAGAACTGTGCCTGCTTTTGGGCTCCCCAGTACAAGACCCACAGTGACCTGCAGCAATTCCACCTGATGCCCTGGAGCCTGAGCACATCATGTACAAGAAGAGACCAGGACAACCAGATTGGTTCAGTCTCAAGAAAAGGAAGCAAATGGGGAAAATCTTACTGGAATCTTCAACTATCTATTTGGAAGATGCAGAGAAGGCAGAGCTAGGCTCTTTTGAGAGGCAACAAACACATGCAGCAGTGTGGGAAATTCTTAAATTGCTGAGAAGTTTTCACCTCATGGGTGGTGAGAGTGGATTCTCTGTGGAAAGGTACAGAACTATTTCCAGGTTAAATCCTCATCATCCAAGATCCCCAAATCCAGGTATAGCAGGGGAACATTTCTCCTTTCACCCTACATTTTGACATTCATTTACACGCTTGCACACATCAGGGTGACACCAAATATCTCCCTGGGAACACCCCCTGCTAACACAGATGAAAAGCTCTAACACCAATTTAACATTCCCAGCAGGCAGGGAAAAGTGTTCCACACCACACTGCATGAAAGCTCAGGTCAGATGCTCTCACTTGCTTTGATACAGGTCCCCACCCTTCTGTGCTCCAAGTCTGATTTCACTGCTGGTATTTCCCTACTGGAAATGAGAAAAAAAAAAGTGGAAATTAACTCGGAAAGATAGGTCTCTAAAACATGCAAAATCAAGTTTACTCCCTCCAAAACCTGAAGCCAGACCATGACATTGATTGCAGAAGAACTGCAAAGGCTTCTGCTGTTATTTAACCATTTCTTTCCTCTTACAAAGCTTTAATATGTCTCTGAAAACACACTTCTGAATAAGCTCTGCCCAACAATAACATGTCTAAAACACAGAATGAGAATTAATACAGGGTGACCAAACTGACCTTTCTCAAGCTGCTCTGGAGCAACATGTATTCCACAGGTATTTTCATCCTTGAGTCCTTGGGCAGAGCTTAATGCAAGGTGCTGCTCGTGTCAGTGGATAAAAATGACTGGATATGCTACAGGGGATAGCGTAAATGGTGTGGGGGAGGGAAGAATATGGGAAGGAAAAAGAGCTGAAAAGAATATATGAGCTAATCATGAACTTCAATTTTGTGCTCAGCACTGTGTTGTGTTATCACTAAATCAGATTAAATTGATCTTACTGTAAAAAGCTTTCTGTATCACAAGAGCCAAGGTCAAGATGAACAACAACTAAGGAATTCCAGTGGAATAAAACCAAGAACAACTGCATTCAGCTCTTGTAAACTGGGGCAACAAAAGTTGCTATAAACTAACCGTGATCAAAGTAAAATTAGTCAATGTCATTGCCTAAGGTGAAAAGAAATCAATAGGGAATGGTGAAAAGTGAATTCACACATTAAGAACTTGGTTTTACAGTTTCCCCAGGTCTAAGTTATTGCAGTTTAAATATTTAATGTGCCTTGACCTTTGTTATACACACAGCAGAAGATGAAGTAAAGCCTCCTCCTTCTCTTCCCCTCAAACTTTCCTCAGTTAATATAATTAATTGAGGATGAGATGCAACTTTTTAGACAAAAACCAAGCTGGACAATCAATTCAAAATAATCCGGGTACTGCACAGAACCATTAAAGTAAACATTTTCTTTCTAGTTGAAGACTTAATTCCACCATCACATTAATTTTCATTCCTCTGCAGCCCAGGGAATCAGGATTGGTATGTAAAAAGAATGGTGCTGTCTTCCAGACTGAGCAGTGTGATGAAAGAATTAATCTGGAGGCCTGAAACAAGAGGTCTCCATCTCACAAGTTCCAGATGATGACCACATTTTTCCACTGCTCTCAAAAGGATTTAGCAGGAACAGTTATTTTATCCAGTATTAGGCAATGTTTAGGAAAATCTACAAAACTATCTGCAAGTGGTATAGCTGTTTCTTACAATAGCAGGGGGATGCAGCAGAGTGATAAAGCGAAAACCCCCTGACAGGATGAACTGACAAGTTCCAGACATGTCAAGCAGAAAGGGGGAACAGAACAAAGATATTTGCTTATCCTCAACTCTCACTTGAACCAGCAGGCAGCGTGAGCCACAAAAGGAAGAGAGTGTTATTCTGTTCTAAATACTTAGGAGGCAAATCTACATATGCAACCCGAGGATGGACTTTCAAGAGGTATCTACAAAGCAGCAGCTGGTGGATGAAAACACTGAACTCAGCTGATGTATTTCTACAGTGCTGGACTAGTTTACAGAAGTTCAGGGCCTAATTATTTAGACTCTCCCAGAGAAAAGCAGCAGCGAAGAAAAATCTGCACAACTTTGGCAGTTGAACACCACATCCTGAACAGTATTCTGTTGGTTTTTCATCTTGCTCTGACTCACACAACATTCTGGAAACCCAAGGACTCCTGTGCTTCCGGAAAGCTCCCGAGCCCCGGGGCTGTTTCAGAGGCGTGCCTGTATCTAAACCAGCAGTCACCCAAAAGTAATGATTAATCACAGATAAAACTGTGCTGCACTCTCACTTGTGCATTCTTCCTTGAAGTTCATTTTATTGAGTTCTGGCTTTGGAAAGGCTACAGAAAACAGAGCTAATCCATGTGCTTTTCCGCTATGCCACACCTAGAGAGAAGGGGCAGCTGGAGGCCAGCCTGCTTCAATTACCTTGTCGTCTGTAACAATCCTCCTTCACAAAACCATTTTAAAGTACTAGAATCCAATCTAACAACTTGTCACTTAAGGCACACACCTAAATTCTGAAAGCCAGGCTGAGATAAATGATCTGCCCTGAATATTTAATGTGCCTCTATCCGCAGAAAGCAACCGCAAATCACGAGACCGAGAAATTCTTTCCTTCTCTTAGAAATATTTCTCACCAAACAAGGGACTTGGGAATAAAACATGTCTGGGTTTTATTCAAGCAGTGGGACTTGGCTATTGAATAGGATTTGGCAAAGACAAAGGAAACTTAGAAGGGAACAAGTGATGCCAGCTGTTACCTTATGGATTTCCTCCCCCTCCCCGGATTCCAGCAGACACTGATGGGTTGTGCCTTACCCCCTAATCCCTATGGACATGCTGACAGCAGCATTTACTGCACACTGGGGAAAGCTTTTTGCAATGTTTTCCTGCAGTGGGTTTGCCTCTCTGCTCCGTGATAGCACTGTCAGATTGCACAGGACAGCAACTGGACAACAAATCAGTACAGATGGGGGATAACCTACCAGAGGTACAGCCCACCCCTCTTAAGTCTCTTTTGCCATTACCAAAGCCGTAACACTTGCTGAATTAAAAGATCTCTGCTGTGCTGCCAGGAGACATGTTAGCCAAGGGGACTGCAAACTGGTATAAAACCAAAGGGGTTTGCTGGAGGCTACAGGCAGGGGTTGATTTCTTTGCCGGTCACAAGGTATCACATGCACCCACTGTTCCACATGGCTGAAGTGAGTCAAATCTGCTTTCCTGATAAGACATCCTTGTACTACATGAGGAGCCTGGAATACAGCTGGAGTAAAAGCCTCCTCCTACTGGTGAAGGTTCTCAAGGCAGGAGAGATGGGAGAGGGAGCCAAGCGATGAAAGGAAACCTCCAAATTCCTTTGGGAAAAATTGTTTAAGACCTCCAGTGGCTTTTGCCATAAAATAAAAGGGAAGTCGTTTGCCTTGGTCTCTACACCCTTACAGAATTTGTATGAAACACTGTATGACTTCTGCTACCTCTCATCCCAGCCCTCAACTTCCCTCTCTGAAGAGTAACACAGGAGCTTTGCTGTTTGCCATGGCAGAGGGGCAGGACAGCCTCCTACCCGGCCCTGGCTTCCTCACCATCGGCCATGGAGCTGAGGACCACCCCACCAACGGGAGGTGAAGGAGACTGCTTTCAGTGCAGAAGACCAACCAATATTTTCTCAAGTTCACAGAGACAGTGGCCATGCCTTCACCTACAGTGCTACTGTGAACCAAAGCTCCAGCACAAGATGTGATCAATCAAATGCACACAGAGCCTGCAGAGACACCCTTCCCCAATGTGATCCTCAGGCATCAAGATGTTTTGGCTGTTGTCCAAAGCAAGTGATGAATAATTGTAAGAAATCAGTGAAGGTACAAACCCCTTTGTAGTTTTAATATCTTTACAGGAACCAAGTTAATACAGTTCCTCTGTCATCTTATTCTCCCTCAGAGGGAATGGAGAGAAATTGCATCTGGAAATCCAGGTGGCTGAGCCCTGTAACTCTTCCTCCTGAATCCCCACATAAATAAGCATTCATATTCAGAATTTTTCTGTTTTAAAAAAACAGAATCATTTGCCTTTTTCTTTAAGCTTGGTACCATGTTTCTTTAATGTTGTTGTGAGATACTGCACCCATCTTTCAGCATTTGATTGCCTTAGGTGACCTTATTGAAATGGTCCTATGGTTCAAAGCTCTCAGAAGCGTGGTATTAAGGCATAGAACGTGAGGAGTTTTCTTTCCAGGGAGCAGACTGTATTTGTATTACATTCCTTTAGATGCTGAACTGCAAATCCCATCCCCTTGGAGCCAAAAGGGGAAAAGACAGTTAAAAATATCCCAGCAGTCATACAATCAGTTGTCTGTAATTTTTTTTGAATCTTTTAAAAAAAAAAACAAAGGAAAAAAACAAAGGAAAAAATATCCCATAGGTAAAGACAGAACAGAGTTCCAGATATGGGTTCTTGGGAGGGGTTTTCCATTCTTTTTGGCACCTTGTGACTCTACCAGCTGTTGTCCTCCCATTTAAAAATCTGACTTTAAAGGAGCTGTATATCAGCTATGTTTTGAGCTGTTACAGTTGTGGTTTGTTTCCTGTGAAAGCTGCTTTAGGATTCCTGCCATCCCATGCCCACCCCACATCACTCCAGCTCCTCCCACCGGTTCTTCATTCACTGGTTGCCTGTCCTTGTGGCACTGCAGATGTGATGACTCCAGTCTGGGCTGGGACTGCTCCACTGGGCTCTTCTATCCGGGGTCTTTTCACTTCAGGTTCACTGGAAGAGGCTGCTGCCGTCTCCTCGGTCCCCGTCTCGCAGACCCGGCTGACTACAACAGGAGTGGACGAGCTGGCCTGGGCTGCAAGGAGCTGCAGTGGGTTTGTAAGAGCTGGGAAGGAGGGTAAGAGAGAGAAAGAGATTTAGGGTGATGAACTAGCACAAGTGTTTGCTATTCCAGAAAGCAAGAAAACAAAACACCGTGGGTCAAATGCGACAGCTGGCACACGGTCAAGTGTTTTTCAGTCCGTTTTGAAAGGCTTGTTTGCCTTGTCTCTCCCTCTCCATTCACAACCCCAGCTTTGTGCAAGTTTACCAAACCAGGAATAACCCTGCTCTAGGAGAATTTCCTTCCTATTCACTGTCAAACAAGGCATTGCTAGCTAAGCATTCATCTCCAGTAGGAGAGGATCAAATCCTGGTAAAAACCACAGTACACCTCCTCTTTGAGAGGTAGTTCTCTGATCACCTACAATCAGAACTCCTTGCAAGGTACAACATTGTGCTGGGCCTTCAGCTGGGAAGTTTAGGGGCTCCCTTGAGCTCTGCTCACACAGGAAGAACAGACAGGCCTGTTGGGAAACTAGATTAGTATCCGAATGTTAAGTGTACTGCCATCTCATTCGTAAAAGGGGCAGGAAAGAGCTTACCCTACACAACCACATGTGTTCCCATCAGATCTGGGATCAGGACATAGGAATTTCTTCCTATGCTTCTTCCTAGGCTTCCAGTCTTGTATTTCAGTACTAACACAAGATCTCACCCTTCCATTAATAAAAATGGTGAGAAAAAAGATGGTTTAAGTAGCAACCCTCCATAAAAATGTCTACAATTCCTAGTTCCAGACAGAGAATGTGCTTACACACTGGCTTTGGCACACAGCAAGGCTTGGAAAACAAAACACATGCAGTTTTTGGACTCTGCTTCAATCAGAGAGGCAGCCAAAGGGGACTCAGGAGACAGAACATCCTCTGCCCTCCAGACTGATTTGCAAAGGATGGAATCACAGAACATTAGTGCTGTGTTCACTGCTAAATGCATCAAAAAAGGAGTTCTAGGATAAATAAACAAAACAAACAGAACAAAGGCCCTCAAAGCCCAGCAACTTCTACCAAGGCATGGGAAGGAGGCTGTAGAGTATCAAGAGGATGAAGGGAAAAAAAAATAGGGTAAGGCTGAGGGCAGTCACCAATTACAGTTCAGTGACTCAGGGAACCTAAACCATGCAGCTGAAGAGAAGTTAACTTTGTACAGAGGAGAGTCAAGAGACTCAGGCTTTGTTTTGTGAACTAGAAAATTCACTGCCAGTTATCAAAAACACTCAGATGCAGCTGGAATACTTCCCAGTTTGACGACAGTTAGAAAAATTCTGGTGAGATTAAAATATTTTAACATAAAAATATTAAATAAAAAGCTGGCTGATTCTATATTAGACAAACCCTACTGCTGGGTAGTAGAAGCTCAGCTTATCTGATCTATAAATATCTTAATATCCTACTTGCATAAAAATCTTATCATTACCATTTTTTCATTGCTCCAATAAGATCCTTGCAATTCAAGTGCAAGCCAGGTGATAACTGTGAAGAGACATGGCAGAAAATTCTGTAGAAATATTCCTACCTTCATGAAAGCCATCCAAATCCCACCAGTGCCCTTCATTTCAAACTCCCCAAAAGCACTAGCCTAGGGCAGCAGAGGTGCTTGCCATCTCACTGAAAAGAGCTGTAAGACACCTGGATATTATCATCCCTAACTGAACAAAACCTGAGGTGCTGAGCAAGCAAGATGAGGAGGCTGCTAAGACACGGCTCATATGGAACTTAAAAAAAATCAGGCTTGACAAATTACTAGACACATCCTGTGTTTACAAAAATCCTACACTCATTCATTCACCTGGTGAAACAGATCTTATTTCTCTCAGGCTCTAAGACCTTAAGATGGGAAAGTATTTTATTTTCTTAGTACTCTACGGAGTCAAGTTTCACAAGATCTAAGAAGCACCACGGAACTTTTATTATTTGGCATGCTGCAAGCAAAGGCTGCTGGTCAGAAGAAAATAAATGAAAACAGGCTCTCCACAAGAATCACTGACACTTTCAACAAGTAACCCTCAAAAGGCAGAGAGTCTAAGTAGTTAGAACTGCATGGCCAAGGGTGAAGGAGGGACACTGGGTTTTCAGTAGCAATGCAGGACTTTTCCACCAGGAAAGGCAGAAGAGGTGGACACAAGGACATCTATCAATGACATTTACAGCTGCAGAAGTTGAAGAACTGGAATACCTCTGAAGTGGACATGTGGAATAACTTGATATACACTAGCCAAAAAGAGAAAAGGCTTACAGCTTTCCATGCTGCCTGCTGAGTGCAGGGAGCAGCCCAACCCCAAGGCCAAGGGAGCAGAACTTACCGTAGGCGTTGCCGGCGATGCTGTTGGTGGGCATGGCGTGTTTGCCGTTCTGGGTGACCGCCCGCACCGGGAGCTGGTGCTGCCCGATGGCCACTGGAGCTGCCTGCTGAAGGATGGTGACTGTCTGCCCAGGGACACCCTGTGCCATCTGACTGGTCACGGTCTGGATGACACGGCTGGCTGTGGGGATCGCGGCAAACGCGATCGTTGGCTTTTCGTCCATTCCTGTCGGGGAGCAGAGGAGACGACAATCACTCCCCACCCTGGCTTAGGAGCTGGCTTTGTTCTCATTAACACCTTAGCAGTGCTACATACCCCAGGTTTACAGATGTGACAGTACCTCAGCACCACAGAAGGCCAGGGGTGAGTATTTGGAAAAACTAAAATATTCTCTACTGCATATTCATCCTAGCAATATTAAGAACATTTTTCTTATAGCATAAGTCACTCAGCAAAAAAGGAAAACTTTAAGAAAAAAAAAATCAAGACTATCAACTTGATATTTTGCTCTAAAAGGGCATCACCTCCCTTATTGGTTCATTATAGCTGTGATATGGACAGCAGTCTCTGCAAAGCTCAGAGCTTACTTTGTAATTTCAAACAAATTGGCCTGACTTTCAATACAACACAGCAGAAGAAGGCACTAAGATCTCAAACAATGCCTGGAGCCAAAAGTCTGTAGCAGCTTGCTGTCAGGCCTGAATGCAGGTTGATTTAGA